>NC_061098.1:56672239-56679739 GCF_015104395.2 Macrobrachium nipponense | reverse complement strand
GGTGAAAAATATTGAAAATCGGTCAAAAGGGTGGAAGTAAAAAATGGTGAAAACCAATTAACAGATTAGTTTTTAACATTCAGAGATATGGAAAAGTGCCACAAATAGTTAATCCTATCAGTCAAATATGCCTTTATTGCATCCCCATTCATGAAATACTTTCAGTATATCATATATATATATATATATATATATATATATATATATATATATATATATATATATATATATATATATATATATATATATATATGTATATATATATATTATATATATATATATATATATATATATATATATATATATATATATATATATATATATATATATATATATATATATATATATATATATATATATATAATATATATATTATATATATATATATATATATATATATATATATATATATATATATATATATATATATATATATATGGAGTTTTATAGAATCCTTTTTTGACCGTATATCAAAAAATATTAATTCCTAATTCAACACGACGAGGTTTCTCATCAATGATAGACAAGGGTATTAATTTTACTAAAGCCTTTAATCACATTCTGCTATATAGTTATGAACTTGGATATTGTTAAAGCTACAAGGTGCGTAAAACACGTACACACAATTATATATAATATACATATGCACACACACACACTAATATATATATATATATATGTGTGACTGTGCGCGTGTGTGTTTTTGTGTACATTTGTATATTATATATAATGTGTGTACGTGTTTTACGCACCTTGTAGCTTTAACAATATTATCCAAGTTCATAACTATACAGCAGAATATGATTAAAGGCTTTAGTAAAATTAATACCCTTGTCTATCAATGATGAGAAAGCTCGTCTGCGTTGAATTAGGAATTAATATTTTTAGATATACGGTCAAAAAAGGATTCTATAAACTCCATCATTAATACAATTCTGCGTAAATGCGTTTATCAAATTATATCCCCGAGTGCACGAAATTAAGTAAAAGGACATTTATTTATTAATTTAGCTATTCACTTAGATATTTATTTATTTATTTACTTATTTGCTTATTCACATATCCTACATTTCCATTATCAGCTATACAGATTATATCCATCACTGAAGTATCTCGTTGGTCTGCCAACCAAAAATTTTTTATCTTTGATTCCAAAAGATTTTAAATTACTTCCAATTATTTTCGATTAACTGCCAGTGCCCGATCAGAGCGTCAAACGAAATAAAACCAAATGAGCCTCTTATTTACCCGTAACTTCGAAAATCTAATTAGATATGTCGCAATTCGGACGAGCCATTATAAACAAAATTAGAAAGTTGCAAGGGAATTGGATGCGCCGCCTTGCGTTTTCAAAGGCTTAAAGAGGGGAAGTCTTTCGTTCCAAACTCTGATACCGATGCCTAATTCTATTACGTGATTTTAAATATACACATCATTATACGTGTGATATATATATATGCATATATATATATATATATATATATATATATATATATATATATATAGATATATATATATATATATATATATATATATATATACTATATATATATATATATATATATATTATATATATATATGTATGTATTATATGTGATATTCTCAAACACGTGTTCCTTCATATTACTTTGATATATATATGATAAATATATATTATATATATATATATATATATATTATATATATATATATATATATATATATATATATACATATGGTAAAGCCTAGGGTTTTTGAATTAATAATATAATTGTCCCATGCGTTTTCTCTGTGACCTATGGAATGTGGAGAACAGTGCAGGAGTGACGACCTGAGAGTAGCTGATCAATGAGTTTCTGGGGGTGGCGTGAGATAAAAGTGCTTAGTTCTGGAAGTCAATGTACGACAGTTTATGAACTCTTCTCAAAGTGCCTTTGTGAAACTAGATGAAGCTAGAACCGCAAGGCGCTAGCGAACTGTGTGTTCGTACGTGCGTGTGCGCCTCTTTCTGTTAAATAGGTTCGTACCCAAGCCTATGGGAGGGATTTTGACAGAGGGCTTCGAGTCACAGGCAAAGATGCCGTGGCATTCGCCTGGGGGAGTTTTTGTAACATAGTGTTTAGTGTCCGGCTGTCTGGGTAAGTGTTCAAGTGCTTTAGCCAAAGGGATGGCTTGTTTGATATCTTGTAAGATGTTCCATTTTATTAACTTTGTCTTTGAACTTGTGTGTACTTACCGGGATGTGTTCTGTATCTTTGAAACAGACGGATCTGGAATACCGGGGAACAAAGAGTTCCCGGAGGGGTGTGGACTTTTTGGTGACTTGACATTGTACTGTTTTTGAGTTAGTCTGTAAGACTGGATTACTTGGTTAATTGATTTATTTATTCTTGTTAATAAACGCTAATGTTATGATGCAACTCTCTCATTTTCATTACCTGTTAGAATGGAGAGATTCCTTGGAGAGAGAGAGAGAGAGAGAGATTGTCGGTGCTAGAGAGAGAGAGAGAGAGAGAAAGGTTATAAGTAATGGGATGTGTGGGTCTGCCTTCCGTTTCGTGTCCACGCTTACCTTACGAATAACGGGGGGGGAGAGTCCCCCATGTTACAGTGGTGGCAGACGGTTAAGAGGGGATATAAAAGTGTTCTTTCTTTTTTATGCCTAGGAACGCCAATGTAGAGATGGGTGGCCAGTTAGAAAATAAAAGGGGTTACGGCTTAGCGATAGTTTTCGAACGACAAAGCTTTGTGGGATTGTGGAAAATCGTTAAACTGTTAGTTTTCAGTTACTTAGTGAGAAAAAATGAGAAAATATCTGTCTGTTAACTGTGCTAAAGGGAGGGAAGGATTTTATTGGACTCAGCATTTTTCCCAGGGAGTCAGCCTAGAAGCAGTGAGCGCACCCAGTGTGACTTTTGCTTGTGCAAATGCGAGTGTATTCCGAGATACCCGTGCGGGTGTTGTGTTTAATGCATATATCACTACCGCATTTTACGAAGAATTTCGAGTTTTTTTTTTCCCATTATGGAGTGGTGAGTGTTAAACTATTGTTTTGAGGGAGAGGGTGTTTGTTTAAATATTTCAGGGTTATGGGATTGGTTCAAGAGGTCAAAACAATTTTTCTTGTCTTTGCCCCATAGTGACGTGTTTTCTTTATTTGCACGTGTTTATGATAGACGTATTCGTCTTTGTTTTAAACACATGAGAGTGTATAGAGATGTGTTTTTTGCATGTGAACTGTGCTTAGATAAGCATATTTGGCTTAGTGACACAGAGCAGCCACAATTTTACGGGCTCAGCACATTTCTGCAGAGAGGCGCGTTGCATTGCGAGGGTATACTGGCATCCCTCGGGGGGATAGTCGCATGGAGGGTACCACTGGCCTCCCTCGAGAGATAGTGCAGGGATGGGCACTAGTGTATACCTTGGGAAGGGGTCCTCAGACACTGTTCAAGGGGAGATGGGGGTACCACTGGTGTATACCTCGGGCTGTTCTGCCGCTCGACTGAGGGGTTGTTCTCAGGGGGGGAGAAATTTTTTTTTCTCAGTGTGGGTGAACTCTCCCTTTTTCTTTTTTTTTTCTTTGTGTTGGGAGATGGGTCTGGCCTTGACATTGAATGCTAAGATATCAGCTGATTGATTAGTTGATGAAGTGAAATGCCCGTAGAGTTTTTTTTTTAGACAAGAGATTTTTTTTTCTCCCTTGGATGAAGAGAAAAGGAAATAAAAAGAGATTTTTCTTTTCCGTGAATGAGGGGAAAAGTAGTTAACATGCACGGGATGTGTTATATGTTTCTTTGTGCCTTGAAAGACACAAATATAAGGGGGATACACAGATTATTTTTTTTTTATTGTGTTGGAGAAATTACTTTGAAATGCCGATGATTGGTGTTGTATCTGTGTTGTGTGGCAATGGTGTTATGTCATGGGGTTGCATGTGGAAATGGTGGTATACCGTAAGATTCAGCATTACTGTTGTATGCTATTTTGAATTTCACCTTTACTTGAGATCTTTGCAAGAGAATTATTGCTATGAAGAGTTATTATTATTGTTATTATTAATAATTATTATACTTGAGATGTGTCACGGGAGGTTTGCTTAAGTATAATTATCATTACGGGAGAATTGTTTTACGAGAGTTTTGAGATATTTCATGGGAGATTAGTTGATAATTATTACAGATAATTATTCAAGGAGAATTATTACAATGAATTAATGGGAGAGGTCTTGTCTTAATTGTTTGTTGAGTTTTTGTAATTTTGGAGAATATTTCAGTGATTCACGGGGATGAGTTTTGCTGAATCTTGTTGAATCTGACTGAATCTTGGTGAATTGTGTGGAATCTTGCTGAACTTTTGCTGAGTTTTGTGCTGAATTTTTGGAGGATGGACAAGCATTGACATTGGTGATATTTTTTGTACTGATACTGATGATTTTGATGATAGCAATTTTTTAGGTGATTTTGTGATAATGATATTTCTGATACTGATTTTTTTTATACTAATACGTGGGTGTTTTAATGCTGTCAAGGGAGGTGAAATCTTTTTTTGAATTTGGGAGGAACTAACAACACATTGTTTTAGTTTTTTTTCTTTTTTTATGAGTTCAGCAGATAATTGCTTGACATCTAGTGAGTTTACGGGCGGGATAGTTTAATGGTGCCGTTGATTTTTCTTTTCTCTTTTTTTGGAAGTTAGCCATAGCTGACACAAGTTTTTTTTACCATGGGTGAATTTGAATTTATTTTTTTCTCTCCAGTTAGTGTGAATAATATCTCAGTTCATGACTAAGAGTCATTGTTCGGGAACGTGTTTGTGTTTTAGCTATTTGATGCTATAGAGAAATATATGGGAGAATTTTTGCACGTTTTGAATGCATACGTAATGGCACTACATTTTTTCTCTGGATATTTGTGTTCCAGGAATTGAGAGTTTTTTTGCACAATACCTTTGTCGTATTTGTGACAACTTTATGAGAGATAGGAAACTTAGTTAAGTTTTCTAGTGGCCTATGTCGTAGTGCATATGGAGAAGTCTTAGCTTAGACACTTTGAACTTGGAGTTCTGTTATAATTTGTGGCACATTAGTGATTTTTTCTAGAATTTTCTAGACAGTTTTATTTGCCGAGTTTTGCCCTTTTTTTTAGCAGTTATGCTAAATGGAGAGAGTTTTTATAGTTTTTTACTATAACATTGAGTTATTCTTTGGAGAATTGGAGTTATAATTGAGATATATTTGGAGTTATAATTGGAGGTATATATTATTTTGGAGTTATATTTGAGATATAATATATGGGAGATATATTTTTTTTTTGGCCATTGTTGATATTTGCCAATAATGTGATGAGAGCTATGTTTAGTTCAATTATTTTGCAGCCATCTTTGTTGCAAATGGAGACACATATTTGGAGATTATGGGGCAATATTTGTGAGTATGTGAGTTTGTTGCCTTGAGTGCACATTTTTTGGAGATATATTTTTGGAACCTTGTTTTGTTCCACATGGAGTTATTGGGGAAATAGAGGTAAATATTTTGTATTTGCCGAAATAGAGGTGATTATTCTCTATTCCTGGAGTGGTGTCTTTTTTTTTACTGACATGTGGCTATTGGAGAAATAAGAGAATAATATAAGGGGGTTGGTTATTAACCAAATGGAGGAAATATTTTTATAACCGGAGTGGTGTTATTATTAATATGGTGTCTCATAATGGAGTTGGAATTAATCTTGGGCGGGTGACTCTCTTTTTTTTGTGGTTATGGAGTTTTTCTTGAGCCAAGAGAAGATTTCTGTGGTTCTTTCTCTTTGGTTTCGTGACTATTTAGAGGCGAATGGCATTACTGCATTACGAGTCATTTGGAGATGTGTGCATTTTTTGAAATTTTTATGTTCACAAGTGTGTTATTCTTGAAAAATATAATTTGGGCAAAGTCATGTTGAGAGAATAAGTCTTTGAGACAAATTTTTGAACACATTAGTCATATCCTGGAGTTAATTCTGTGAAATGTGTCAGTTAGACCTTTTTTTTCTAGAGAATCATGAGTTTCCAAACTTATGTGTCTGACTAGACAATTTTTGTGCTGTTGTTTGAGCATGCGTCCACAGGCGATTTTTCTGCTGACAAGCGATGTGATGAGCGCTGTGCTGTTTCTTTTCCTCTGATGGTGACAGATCAGAATTTTTGCAATATCTGGAAATGTTGGCTATAGCATTTCACGAAAGCGCATGTGTGAGAGTTTGCTTTCTGGCAAATTCCATAACTTTACATGGAGCATTTCTTGGGATAAACGCGGGAGTTATGCATATTATACATGTATTATGTATTTTGTGATTGGGGAAATCTACTTGTGATTATCTTTTTTTTTTATTGTTTTTTCTTTCCTTCCTTTTTCCTTGAGAGTATAATTTGGGGATTGAGCTTAAGTAGCATTTTTTTTTTTGGACGGGAGATTTGATTTTACCGGGAGATGTGATTTTTCTGGGGTTGTTACTTAAGTAATGGGAGTTTGACATTAAGTCTCATTGTGATTAGTTATTGAGCAGTAAAGGGGTTTTTGCTGTTAAAAGTTGGAGATTTTTACTGATTTTGTGGGTTGTTTAAATGTCAGAACTTGAGAGAACATTTTTGGGTCTGGGTGTTACGAGATTCTTTTTTTTTTCCTTGAGCTAATTGCGATTTTTTTTTCTTTTTTTTTCTTGTGAGAACATTCGAGTTTGAAATGTGAGTGCAGAATTCCGTGGAGTTGCTGTGATTTCTGAGTTGTGTGTGTGCTGATGTGTGAGTTTGGCGAACTGAGTTGGAGAACTAGAACTTGATGTTTCTTTTTTCTTTGAGAGTTGTGATAATGACTTATGATTTAGTAGTCATATTAAAGGGAGTTAATTGGGAGACGTTCAGTTAGTATTTCTGACTTTTTGAGATCATTGTTTGATAGAAGTGGTATGTCTGAGTTAATTTTCTTGGATTGACCAGTGACTTGACTGACATACTAACACACACCCAAAGGAAAAAGTCGTTCCCCGACACCAGCAAGACGTCCACCAGCCGTGGAGAGAGGTTGCTGCCATGTTGTCCAGGGTGATTACAAGAATTTCTACGTGGGTGATCGCGAGAATTCTACAGCGTGTTTTTTGGGGATCTGCAGAAGCCGTGGGAAGTCTTCTACAATGAGGGAGGCATTCCGTCCTCCTACAGTTGCTACAGCCTGCTATAGCCTGTTGCTGTCTGTTCAGCTACTTGCAGACAAGCAAAGAGGGATATTCAAGAATCCTAATGCAGAAAATATGAGAGAAAATGCGTCTTGTGTTATTGGGAGATAAAGCGTGATAAGACTTTATTTTATAATGCCAGAGACGTGCAGTTTTACTTATATTTTGTTTTAAGCCGGCCAGTGTTTTGTGTTATAAGCAATTTTGCTAGGCGGGAGCTAGCATTTGTGCGAGGCCGAGCTATCTGTAAGGCCTAGGGTTTTGATTAATAATATATTTGTCCATGCGTTCTCTGTGACCTATGGAATGTGGA
>NC_061098.1:56657239-56667239 GCF_015104395.2 Macrobrachium nipponense | reverse complement strand
GGCCATGGGAGAAATACCCGGAATATTCCAAAGCGTATACGAATGCCTATGAGTCGCAGAAACGTAGACGCAGCTGTTTTCAGCGCAAGGGTGGAGAAAATAACTAAATGGCATTATCATTATTTGAAAGGTTACAGTAAACAGCATTCTGATTCGTCAACCAATATCCCATACTTCTGAATCTCATCTTTAATTTCATTTTATTGCTATTTATAGAATTGTTGCCCAGAAACCATTTCAGAGAGAGAAAAAAAGAGAGAAGAGAGAGACGAGAGAGAGAGAGAGAGAAAGAATACATTAATATTAAAAAACTGTTATAGACTGACATGTTCCTTTACTTGTAGAGAGAGAGAAGAGAGAGAGAGAGAGAGAGACAGACAGACAGACAGACAGACAGACATACAGGATAATTACCTTTGATTAAAATGATATGTTATAGACAGAAAATATCGGTTCCCTCTGAGAGAGAGGAGAGAGAGAGAGAGAGAGAGAGAGAGAGAGAGAGAAATAACATTGATATTAAAAGAGTTATAATGTTCTAGACAGAAAATATCTGTTCCTTCGACCTGAGAAGAGAGAGAGAGAGAGAGAGAGAGAGAGAGAGAGAGAGAGAGAGAGAGAATAATTAGCATTGATGCTGAAAAAAATTAGATTATTATCATAAGAATCGAAATTATGAAGGAAATGTGGATCTTTTATGAAATGAGTGGTCTCCAACCGCAAGGTTCTCTCTCTCTCTCTCCCTCTCTCTCAAAGTATCATCCTCATCATCATTAAATATTCATAAAAACAACTTTTAAAGATACGCAACGGAACCCGAACCCTACTCAAGCCGAATTTTTAACACCGGTTCTGACAAACGCTCCAGAAATGAAAGATTTATTCCTCATTAATGAGACGAGGCAGAGAGACTATAATAAATCTCTCTCTCTCTCTCTCTCTCTCTCTCTCTCTCTCAGAATCTTTTCACCCCCAGGTATAAATGCCAAACTCCCTCGTTTCTCATCTCTCTCTCTCTCTCTCTCTCTCTCTCTCTCTCTCTCTCTCTCTCTCTCTCGATAGCAAGTGAAGAATTGGACATAATAGGTATCACAGAAACATGGATACAAGAAGCAATAAGAGACTTCGTAGGAGAGTGCCAAATAGCAGGATATAAATTGCTCAGATAAGATAGACCTAATAAAAAAGGTGGTGGAGTTATGTTGTATGTCAGGGACCACCTCAGTCCAATTGAGTGTAAAATTACAACCATGCAAGAAGTAACTGGCATCAATGTAAGAAGCAGTCAAGTGAAGAAGATAACTCTAATACTCGTGCACAGCCCTCCCCACTAACCACAAATGTCCGACGACCAACCGTTATGCACTATTAGGACAAGAAATATATATAACAGGAAACTCTGTATAATAATATACAGCAGTACACTGGGACACTATGACCTCCACATCAAACTTAGAAGGAAAAAGACTTTTAGAAGTTGTCAAAAACGAATTCCTCCACAATGGGTTGATAAATCTACTAGAGGAAACACATCCTAGACATCGTCCTATCAACAGAAGATAATCTAGTGCCTGACCTTTCAGTAGGTGCAAATCTAAGGCAAAAACGACCATAAAATTATTACATTCATACCAATATTCACCATAAAAAGAGAAGACACTAAAGAGATTACACTACCGTTGAGGAGACCTAAGAAATCTAGAGGAGTATGTTAAAACTCTAGAGTACAAGAACACAGACA
Organism: Macrobrachium nipponense; assembly: GCF_015104395.2. Taxonomy (NCBI): domain Eukaryota; kingdom Metazoa; phylum Arthropoda; class Malacostraca; order Decapoda; family Palaemonidae; genus Macrobrachium; species Macrobrachium nipponense. Next base: position 56,665,498 of record NC_061098.1, on the reverse strand, counting down.
CTGATAAGTACTGGGACGCCTTTCTAGAGAATGCACAGAACAACGCTCTAGTTGTACAATGCATTTAAGCAAAAGCTAACAAACGGCAGCCCTCAGCTAAGTGGTTCAACAAAGAAAATGAAAATAAAATAGAGAAGGAAATAGATTGCACAAATCAATGAATACACACCCAACATAAGAAGCAAGCCCGAATTAGTAAGAAATGCAAAGATAAATGAGGATAAGAGAGTTGGATCAGTTGGTAAGAAAAACACAAAAGAATTCTTTGCCCATGTTAATAGCAAGAAAGCAATAAAAAATGGCATAGATCCTTTAAGAAACAACCGAGGAAACATAGTGAATTTATACTTAGATAAAGCAGCATTATTGAATAAAATTTTTACCTAGTGTTTTCACGATTGAAGATACACACCTCAACTCCTGAACCAGCATGTTAAATATGAAGGGGTAGAGCTGTTCGTCAAAATAATATTTGCAGACGAAGACATTAACAACAAACAGAAAAAGTCAACAACTTCAAATCTCCTAGCCCGGATGGGATTCATCCAAGAGAAATTAAAGAGTTAGAAGCGGAGATAGCTCCTTACCTATATGAACTCTAAAGAAAACCTGCAGACAAAGAAAGGGACCAAAAGGATGGAAACTAGGTAATGTGCCCCCAGTCTACAAAAAAGGTCCAAGAGAAGAACCAGAAAATTATAGATCAATCTGTTTAACGTCAGTTTCTTGCAAAATTTTTAAGTCCATAATTGCAGATCAAATTGTGGATCACACTGATAGAAACAAACTGTTGTTAAACAGTCAATCAATACTGGCTTCAGACAAAACAGATTCCTACCTATCAAACCTCTGTTACGACCAGTAGTTAGAGCAATAGATATACTTTACTTAGATTTCCAAAAGGCCCCAGACAAATTCCACACAAAAATCTAATGACAAAAGTTAGAGCTTTAGGAATTGTAGGAAAAACAGCAGACTGGATCGAAGAGTGGATAACTAAAAGAAAACAGAGAGCGGTAATAAACGTTGAAGAATCAGAATGTGCAGATGCGACAAACGGAGTTCCTCAGGGTTCTGTCCTTGGCCCACTCTTGTTTTTTTATTTATATTAATGACATTGATGTAGGCTTAACTCGCAGGTTAGACAAATTTGCAGATGATTATATGCAGCAGACCCAAATACAGTGGAAAGTTTAAGAAATTATCTAAGGAAAATAGGAGCGTGGTCAAAAAGATGGCAAATGCCTTTTAACTTCGAAAAGAGTAGTGTTACAAATAGGAACAAACAACCCTCATGCCAACTACATGCTGTTTGGGAATGACATAAATAGTGTAGAACAAGAATAGTAGCTTGGAGTTACTGTTACCATGGACTTAAAATCCACAAAACAGTGCATAAAAGCCGAAAAGGAGGCACAGAAACTAGTAGGATACATAAAGAGACAGTTCAAATACAGAAACAAGGAAACGGTGCTGCAGCCCTCCGCATCAATAATTAGACCTCACCGTGAATATTCAGTACAGTTTTGGTCACCACACTAAGAAAGGACAAATAGACTAGTAGGGGTACAAGCAAGAACCGCAAAGTTAATTCCATCCATCATAGAAATAGGTTACCAAAGACGACTAGAGAGCCTGAACATGTACGACTTAGAAACATGACGATTGCGACGACAACTAATAGAAATATTCAAAATACTGAAAGGCATAACAAAAGTAACAGTAGCCTCTTCACATTGAATAAAAACCAGACAAGAAATAATGGGTGAAAACTAGAACTGAAGAGTTTCAACACATCTCACTGTGGGATCTTCTTCACATACAAGATATGTGACACATGGAATAAACTGCCACCAGAAGTTGTAAACAGCAACAGTGTGAAAGAGTTCAAAAGAAAGCTAGACAAGATCATTAGGACACTGTGAATGAACAGTAAAACCTTCTCCTTGAGATAAGTGAGCACACGATGTCTCCTCGGATGGACTAATAACTCTCTCTCTCTCTCTCTCTCTCTCTCTCTCTCTCTCTCTCTCTCTCTCTCTCTCTCTCTCTCTCTCTCTCTCTCTCAGAATCCTTTCACCTTCAGGCATAAATTCCAAACTCCCTCGTCTCTCGCCTGTTTAGCTAACTAATCTCTTCTCTCTCGGGTCTCTCTCTCTCTCTCTCTCTCTCTCTCTCTCTCTCAGGATCTTGTCACCTTTAGGTATAAATTCCGGTGGCCGGAAATAATGTCACAGGAAAAAAAAGTCACAGGAAAAGAAGTCACAGGGAAAAATTCTAAATTTTGGCTATTGCATAAACACCATAGTATATATATATATATATGATATATATATATATATATATATATATATATATATATATTATATATATACTATATATATATATGTATTGCTTTTCCTTTAGAGAAATAAAGTTATTTTTGCAGTTCAGAGATTAATTGAGTGCCCAAATTAATTTTTGCAATTGTCTTGTGAGTTGATTTGAAGATTTCCAGTAGGTCACGTTACATCTTCAGTTTTGTGCCTCCTCTACGTATATATATATATATATATATATATATATATATATATATATATATATATATATATATATATATACCTTCCTAGAGGAGGCACAAAACTGAATATTGGGTTACGTACCTACTGGAAATCTTTAATCACTCACAGACAATTGCAAAAGTTAATTTGGACATTCAATTAAACTCTGAACTACAAGAAATAACTTTATTTCTCTAAAGGAAAAGCAAATTCTAAATATCGCCAGACAGCTAGAAAGATAATCAAATGAAGACCGAAATCGTTAATTAAAACTCGACACAGAAAACGGACTGTCTACAACAAGATCCCGGGAAAACTGAACCAACCATTCCCACAAGTGAAACAAAAAAATAAAAGAAACACTTCTCGCCATACTCGGACAGTAATTCCTCAAAATTAAATAGTCAACCAGTAAATCAATTAGTTTCTTCAACACGTTAAACACATTGTGAATTATCAATACTAGGTAATAATTCGCCTCACAGAGGCCAACAAAGCGACAGTTCAAAAGTAGTTCCTGTCAGAAAGAAACATAATTCGTATAACACACTTGTCAAAATAAATAACAAAATAATAACAACAACTGCACAAAAACGGAATGATAATAATTTCTCACGAATCTCTCATGAGAAAGAAAGAGGTTTTCTACCACTTCTCACGCCATCTCAATTATTATTAATAGGGCTTAGTTTTTCCAGATCTCTGAGTCCTAAGTAGACTCTTCTCGGGCTGGTTCTCAGGGATTAATCCTGAGGAGAAGGAGAAGGGAAAAAATTAAATGAATAAATTTAATAAAAAAATAATAAATAAATAAATAAATAAATTTCAAAAATCTAGACTTTATTTAAGAAACCTGTCTTATTTTATTTTATTTATGATGTCGTTAATTGAAAAATTTTTGCTTTCAGCAAGAGTACTTTTCATTTTTCAATTCCGTAGATAAATTGATCTTTGTTGGGTCCAATTTGGGCATTCAATAAGTAAATGCTGCATTTTCATGGGTGTTTGACATCTATTATTACACTTTATTGGGTTCAGGATGTGGTGTTTGACATCAAGTGACGATGCGAGAATCTTGTGTCCTATACGGAGCCTTGTTAGGATTACCTCTTTTGATCTTTCTTTTTGTGAGGATGTCCTCCATGCATACACTTCAGTCTTTATGTTTTTAAGTTTATTTGTGGTTGGCACTAAGGCCCATTCTCTTTTCCAATCTTGGTATATCGATGGTTTAACAGATGTTATCCAGTCTGACACTGGGTCATGTGTAATTGTTGGAGGGATAGTGAAGGCTAATTTGGCAGCTGAGTCTGCATTTTCATTTCCTTTCATTCCCACGTGTTGCTGAATCCAACATATTTCTATTGATAATCCTGATTGGAGGGTTGATGAATTTTTATTGTATTTCTTGTACTATTTGGTTTACTGATTTATACTGTCTTATAGCATCTACGTGAGTCACAAAAAATAAATAGACACCTTGCTTTGCCTCAGATATCATATCAAGAGCCATTTGTATGGCTGTGACTTCAGCAGTTAATATTGATGATATTAAAGGTAGGCTTCTTCTGATTAACATTTTTTTTGTATTTTTCGAATATGCAGATGCTCCTACTCCAACATTATTTTTTGGAGCCGTCTGTATATACTAGTGATTTTGTTTTCCTTTTCTTCTGATGTGCTCCAAAGCATGTTGGCGGTACATTTCTGTACTTGTCATTTGCTTTTTAAGCAGGTAAGACAGGGAGGTACAATATCTTTATTCGTTTTTAAAATCCCTGGCGGATCTATGTTATGCAAGTTCATTATGTATTTAGCTCTTTTTTGGGAAAGAGCTAGTACTATTAACTTCTGTTTCTGGATTACAATTTTGAAAGCAGTCAGCTGCAGGAGACGATCCCGCTTGCATTGAAAGACCTCTTCGTATTGCTACCAAATTACGGTGATGTTTCAGGCAACACACCTGCCTCTGACCAGAACCTAGCTTGTTGGGACGATCGGAATGCTCCTGTGCACAATCGCATGCCTTCATGGTGCACTGCATCGAGAGTTTTTTAATGCAGATTCTGAGGCGGATGAATATATTGGACAGCAGTAATCTATTATGGATAAGACTGTTGCCTTATATATCATTAATAAAATGTCTCGCTTTGCTCCCAATTAATGTGATAACTTTTTCAATATGGCAAGGGCTTTGATGCCCTTGGCTTCAATGTATTTGATGTGCTCTTTCCAATCAAAATGTTATCAAATATCACTCCTAGATATTTGACTTTTGTACAAAATTGTATTTCAGTGCTATAAAGATGCAGTTTGATTGTTTGGTTCTTCGGCCTTCTTTTGTCTTTGTAGAAGACGATTGCTTTTATTTTTATTTTATCGCTTGAAAAAAAATTTAAATCCAACTGAATTTGTCCAACTACATATATTTGAAATGGCAGTACTGAGAACTCTCTGAGCATGTCTCAAATTACTACTCGTATAGTAATAACAAAGTCATCAACATACAAACTGTTTTTTTACACCACTTGGTAATGTCACTGATTGCTAAACAAACAATGTACAGCTCAAGACACTACCTTGAGGGATTCCTTCTTCCAGTTTATAGGTTACTGAGTAGGAATTTTCTACTCTTACTTAAAAAGTAATGTTTGTTAGAAAGTTCTTAATAAATATTGGTAAGTGGCCTCTTAGTCCCTTGGGGTGGGAGTTTTTTGAATGATGTTATGTTTCCATGGTGTGTCGTATGCTTTTTCTATATATAGCTCCTGTTAATTTTTTTTTTCAAAGCTTTTTTGATATGATCTTCTAACTGTGTTAAGGGACCTAGATTTGATCTGCCAGCTATTGAACCTGATTGTGTTGGTGTTAAAATGATTCTTTGGTTATTACATACGTTAATCATGCATTAACCATTTTTTCTAAGATTTTGCATAGGCAGCTTGTTAGGGATATCGGTCTATAATTGGATGGATTACTTACATCCTTTCGTGGTTTATTTATTGGAATTATTATGGCATGTTTCCACTTATCAGGAAAGACACGTTTTAGCCAGATACTATTATAAAATTTTAATAAATATGATTTAGCTATAGGAGCTAATTTTTCTATCATTTCAAATGATATTTTATCATATCCTGGTGCGGAGGGATGACATGAGTTATGAGTTAATGGCATTATCTAGTTCATCCATGTTGAAAATAAAATAATTATATTCCAGGTCTTCAAGAGTTTCAAAATTGAGTATTATATTTTCTTTTTGTTTTCTGATACTTTGAAAATGTATATCTAGGCTAGAGTAAGCACTGATGTTTTCAAATGCTTTCCAATTCTTATTTGATATTTCATAAGTATCATGGTATTTTTTATTTTTCCATTTAGATGTATTGCACTTCTTGGAGGTTTTATATGTTTTCCATTGATTTTCCTTATCTTTTGCCAGACATCCCTTGTGGATGTGTTTGAAGATATGTTTGAGACATATCCATTCCACGATGCGATTTTTTCAGCTATTAGTGTTTTTCTAAATTTGGCTGTATATTTTTTTATATAGTGGTTTAATGTGGTAAATTGTTACATTTGTTATAACTATTTTGTTGTTTGATATGTTTTATATTATAGGGCATTTTGTTGAGTGATTCAAGGCGAGTTTTGAGTCTGTTAATGTTTGTTTGTTTGTTTGTTTGTTTTACTGAAGGTTGGACATGGGGTTTTGTGGAATGTGATTTGGTATTTGGAATGCTTTTATCTGCAGCATTTATTATGAAGTTTGAGAAGGATTTCACATTGTAGTATTGTGATCTTCGTTATCCGTGGGGGGAATTGCGGTGGGTATGTTTTCGAGTGTATAGGAAATGATGTTTATCCCAAGTAGTTTTTTGGATATTATATCTTGTAGGTGGCAATATTTTGATATTACTTAAGTAGTTCAGAATGACTGGATGGTCACTTGTGTACTATAGGACATTCCATTCAAACTTTCTCGGCTACATCATTTGAACATAATGAAATGTCAATTGAGGAAAAGGTTAGGTGTGTATTTGAAAAATTTGTTGGAACTTCACTTTCATTGAGACAACACAGGTTGTGCTTCATTATAGTTTTTTCTATGTTGGCTCCGGATATGTCAGTGGGGTTATTAGTATCCCATAATGGATTATGTGCATTAAATCTCCTACTATAAGTAGGGGTTCGTGTATACTTTTGCTAATAAGTTCAGAAAAATCACTAAAATTTGCTTTGAAATTTGTTGGTTTTATATAAATTACAAATAGTGATTTTACTTTTGTCAGGCATAGACAATTTATAGCTGTTATTTCATATGGCATAGATGGTATGTTGAAAGGTTAATATATTATGCTACTATGAAACGTATATAGCTGTGGCTAATTTTCCACCGTCAGTTGGTGAATAACAGGCAATTTTATAGTGTTGGATATTTGTAGGGTTACTTCCTATATGTTGTAGACATATGCACATTGGGTTGTGGTCTCGTATCATTCTTTGTAATTCACCAAGACGTAGTCGGGTTAAAGAGACCAATTATATTCCATTGAATAATTTTATATTCCATTATTGGGAGGAAAATGGGTGTTAAATTCTGTAAATTGATTGCGGATTTTACTTTGCCTCGTAGTTTATATGCATTAAAATTTATTTGTGGTTTTTTTAATCGTTAGTTTGTGTATGTTGGTTATTAGATTCAGCAGGTTGTTTATTTTTCATAGTTGAATATTAGTAAGTCTATTTTTTATTTCATAATTTCCTTTTTGTATTTTAAGGATTAAGAACATAATTCGTTCTCATGTTTAATAAATTGTCTAGACAATTTCGTACTGTGTCCTTTGTCTTGGTGGTTATTTGATTATATGTAGTACTACGAAGCACTCATTACACCCACAAGACGAAGCATGTTTGGTGACGTTAATTATTGTTTCAGAAGTATTTGATCTAGCTTTAGAAATTTCTGGTTTTGTTATTCTATTGGTTCTTTTCTGTAGTGACAAAGACTGTTTTATTTGTTGTTAATTGAGAATATTTGGGTCTTGTGGTTGGGTTTTGGTGGTGATAGTTATATTTTGGTTTGGTTTAATGGTATGATTTTCATTAGTATTATTTGATGGTAATTGTAAAGAGTTATTAATTGTTTCTTTACTGTCAGATGTTGGCTGTTTGATTGAGATTGAGGGTAATTGTGTATTTCCCTTGTGATGAGGTTGTACAATATCTTTTTTTAAAAGGTTCTCCTGGTGTAGTTGGAGTTTCTTTGGATTGATTGTAATTTTCAATATTCACTTTTTTTCCCTTAGGTGGGGTTCGTTCCAGTATTCTTTTTTTTTCTTGTCAGTTCGATTATTATTACCATTTAACTCCTCTACCACTGGAAGTTCTTTTCCATGGATAACTAAATCATCTATGTATTGGTTGGTATAATATCACTTTTATTTTGGTTTCAGTATTATTGGTATGAAAATTAGTTTCTATGTTTACATTATCTTGTTTGTTATTGTGCTGCTTGATGTCTTGATTTTTAGTCACATTTGAAAAGGGGGGGGTTTTGGATGGATTATCAACTCCTCTTACTTTTAGCTCGAGTCTGGCTTCCATGCTGACATTTCCCTGTCCTATTTATTAACAACTGAAGTTCTGTCTTGTATTGGTAAAATGAGCATTCTTTAGATTTCGCGTGATGGGCTGGCATTTTTTGTGTGTGTCCATA
>NC_061098.1:56646595-56656739 GCF_015104395.2 Macrobrachium nipponense | reverse complement strand
TATGGACACACATACAAAAAATGCCAGCCCATCACGCGAAATCTAAAGAATGCTCATTTTACCAATACAAGACAGAACTTCAGTTGTAATAAAATAGGACAGGAATGTCAGTCATGGAAGCCAGACTCGAGCTAAAAGTAAGAGGAGTTGATAATCCATCCAAAACCCCCCCCTTTTCAAATGTGACTAAAAATCAAGACATCAAGCAGCACAATAACAAACAAGATAATATAAACATAGAAACTAATTTTCATACCAATAATACTGAAACCCAAAATAAAAGTGATATTATACCAACCAATACATAGATGATTTAGTTATCCATGGAAAAGAACTTCCAGTGGTAGAGGAATTAAATGGTAATAATAATCGAACTGACAAGAAAAAAAAGAATACTGGAACGAACCCCACCTAAGGGAAAAAAAGTGAATATTGAAAATTACAATCAATCCAAAGAAACTCCAACTACACCAGGAGAACCTTTTAAAAAAGATATTGTACTAACCTCATCACAAGTGGAAATACACAATTACCCTCAATCTCAATCAAACAGTCAACATCTGGACAGTAAAGAAACAATTAATAACTCTTTACAATTACCATCAAATAATACTAATGAAAATCATACCATTAAACCAAACCAAAATATAACTATCACCACCCAACCAACCACAAGACCCAAATATTCTATTAACAACAACAAAACAGTCTTTGTCACTACAGAAAAGAACCAATAGAATAACAAAACCAGAAATTTCTAAAGCTAGATCAAATACTTCTGAAACAATAATTAACGTCACCAAACATGCTTCGTCTTGTGGGTGTAATGAGTGCTTCGTAGGTACTACATATAATCAAATAACCACCAAGACAAAGGACACAGTACGAAATTGTATAGACAATTTTATTAAACATGAGAACGAATTATGTTCTTAATCCTTAAAATACAAAAAGGAAATTATAAAATAAAAAATAGACTTACTAATATTCAACTATGAAAAATAAACAACTGCTGAATCTAATAACCATCATACACAAATAACGATTAAAAAACCACAAATAAATTTTAATGCATATAAACTACGAGGCAAAGTAAAATCCGCAATCCATTTACAAAATTTAACACCAATTCCTGCCAATAATGGAATATAAAATTATTCAATGGAATATAAATGGCCTCTTTAACCCGACTACGTCTTGGTGAATTACAAAGAATGATACGAGACCACAACCCAATGTGCATATGTCTACAACATATAGGAAGTAACCCTACAAGTATCCAACACTATAAAATTGCCTGTTATTCACCAACTGACGGTGGAAAATTAGGCACAGCTATATATGTACGTTCATAATAGCATAACATATGAACCTTTCAACATACCGTCTATGCCATATCAAATAACAGCTATTAAACTGTCTATGCCTGACAAAAGTAAAATCCCTATTTGTTATTTATATAACCAACCAAATTCAATGCAGATTTTAGTGATTTTTCTGAACTTATTAGCAAAAGTATACACGAACCCCTACATATAGTAGGAGATTTTAATGCACATAATCCATTATGGGATACTAATAACCCCACTGACATATCCGGAACCAACATAGATAAAACTATAATGAAATACAACCTGTGTTGTCTCAATGAAAGTGAAGTTCCAACATATTTTTCAAATACACACCTAACCTTTTCCTCAATTGACATTTCATTATGTTCAAATGATGTAGCCGAGAAATTTGAATGGAATGTCCTAGACGATTCATACACAAGTGATCATTTCCCAGTCACTCTGAACTACTTAAGTAATATAAAAATATTGCCACCTACAAGATATAATATCCAAAAAGCTACTTGGGATAAATATGTCCTATAAAAGCAAAACATACCACCATTCCCACATAATACTACATGTGAATCCTTCTCAAACTTCATAATAAATGCTGCAGATAAAAGCATTCCAAATACCAAATCACATTCCACAAAACCCCCTGTCCCATGTTGGAATCCAGCCTTAACAACCTTCAGTAAAACAAACAAACAAACAAACAAACATTAACAGACTCAAAACTCGCCTTAAATCACTCAACAAAATGCCCTATAATATAAACATATTAAACAAAATGGTTATAACAGATGTAACAATTTACCACATTAAACTACTATATAACAAATATACAGCCAAATTTAGAAAAACACTAATAGCTGAAAAAATCGCATCATGGAAAGAATATGTCTCAAACATATCTTCAAACACATCCACAAGGGATGTCTGGCAAAAGATAAGGAAAATCAATGGAAAACATATAAGACCTCCAAGAAGTGCAATACATCTAAATGGAAAAATATACCATGATACTTATGAAATATCAAATATAATTGGAAAGCATTTTGAAAACATCAGTGCTTACTCTAGCCTAGATATACATTTTCAAAATATCAGAAAACAAAAAGAAAATATAATACTCAATTTTGAAACTCTTGAAGACCTTGATTATAATTATATTTTCAACATGGATGAACTAGATAATGCCATCAACTCATGCCATCCCTCCGCACCAGGATATGATAAAATATCATTTGAAATGATAGAAAAATTAGCTCCTATAGCTAAATCATATTTATTAAAATTTTATAATAGTATCTGGCTAAAACGTGTCTTTCCTGATAAATGGAAACATGCCATAATAATTCCAATAAATAAACCAGGAAAGGATGTAAGTAATTCATCCAATTATAGACCGATATCCCTAACAAGCTGCCTATGCAAAATCTTAGAAAAAATGGTTAATGCATGATTAACGTATGTAATAACCAAAGAATCCATTTTAACACCAACACAATCAGGTTCAATAGCTGGCAGATCAAATCTAGGTCCCTTAACATATTTAGAAGATCATATCAAAAAAGTTTTGAAAAAAAAAATTAACAGGAGCTATATTTTTTTTATATAGAAAAAGCATACGATACAACATGGAAACATAACATCATTCAAAAACTACTCCAAGGGACTAAGAGGCCACTTACCAATATTTATTAGGAACTTTCCAACAAACATTACTTTTTAAGTAAGAGTAGAAAATTCCTACTCAGTAACCTATAAACTGGAAGAAGGAATCCCTCAAGGTAGTGTCTTGAGCTGTACATTGTTTGTTTTAGCAATCAATGACATTACTATAAATTTACCAAGTGGTGTAAAAAACAGTTTGTATGTTGATGACTTTGTTATTACTATACGAGTAGTAATTTGAGACATGCTCAGAGAGTTCTCAGTACTGCCATTTCAAATATATGTAGTTGGACAAATTCAGTTGGATTTAAATTTTCAACTGATAAAACAAAAGCAATCGTCTTCTACAAAGACAAAAGGTGGATGAAGAACCAAACAATCAAACTTCACCTTTATAGCACTGAAATACAATTTTGTACAAAAATCAAATATCTAGGAGTGATATTTGATCAACATTTAGATTGGAAAGAGCACATCAAATACATTAAAGCCAAGGGCATCAAAGCCCTTGCCATATTGAAAAAGTTATCACATTAATTGGGGAGCAAAGCGAGACATTTTATTAATGATATATAAGGCAACTGTCTTATCCTAATAGATTACTGCTGTCCAATATATTCATACCGACCTCGAAATCTTCATTGAAAAACTCTCGATGCAGTGCACCATGAAGGCGTGCGATTGTGCACAGGAGCTTTCCGATCGTCCCCAACAAGCTAGGTTCTGGTAGAGGCAGGTGTGTTGCCCTTGAAACATCACCGTAATTTGATAGCAATACGAAGAGGTCTTTCACTGCAAGCGGGATTGTTCTCCTGCAGCTGACTGCTTTCAAAATTGTAATCCAGAAACAGAAGTTAATAGTACTAGCTCTTTCCCAAAAAGAGCTAAATACATAATGAACTTGCATAACATAGATTCACCAGGGATTTTAAAACGAATAAAGATATGTACCTCCCTGTCTTACCTACTTAAAAAGCAAATGACAAAGCAAATGACAAGTACAGAATGTACCACCAACATGCTTTGGAGCACATTAGAAGAAAAGGAAACAAATCATAGTATATACAGACGGCTCCCAAAATAATGTTGGAGTAGGAGCATTTGCATATTCGAAAAATATGTTAATCAGAAGAAGCCTACCTTTAATATCATCAATATTAACTGCTGAAGTCACAGCCATACAAATGGATCTTGATATGATATCTGAGGCAAAAGCAAGTGTCTATTATTTTCAGTGACTCACGTAGATGCTATAAGACAGTATAAATCAGTAAACCAAATAGTACAAGAAATACATAAAAAATTCATCAACTCCTCCAATCAGGATTATCAATAGAAATATGTTGGATTCCAGCAACACGTGGGAATGAGAGGAAATGAAAATGCAGACTCAGCTGCCAAATTAGCCTTCACTATCCTCCAACAATTACACATGCCCAGTGTCAGACTGGATAACATCTGTTAAACCATTGATATAACCAAGATTGGAAAAGAGAATGGGCCTTAGTGCCAACCACAAATAAACTGAAAACATAAAAACTGAAGTGTATGCGTGGAGGACATCCTTACAAAAAGAAAGAGACAAAAGAGGTAATCCTAACAAGGTTCCGTATAGGACACAAGGTTCTCGCATGGTCACTTGATGTCAACAGCACATGCTGACCCAATAAAGTGTAATAGATGTCAAACACCCATGACAGTGCAGCATTTACTTATTGAATGCTCAAATTGGACCCAACAAAGATAAATTTATCTACGGAATTGAAAAATGAAAAGTACTCTTGCTGAAAGCAAAGATTTTTCAATTAACAACGTCATAAAATTTTTAAATAAGACAGGTTTCTTAAATAAAGTCTAGATTTTTAAAATTTATTTATTTATTTATTTATTTATTATTTTTAAAAATTTATTAATTTAATTTGTTTCCCCTTCTCCCTTCTCCTCAGGATTAATCCCTGAGAACCAGCCCGAGAGGAGTTTCCTTAAGACTCACAGGTCTGGAAAAAGTAAGCCCTATTAATATAATTGAGATGACTTGTGAAGTGGCAGAGAACCTCTTTCTTTCTCATGAGAGATTCGTGAGAAATATTATCATTCCGTTTTTTGTGCACTTGTTGGTGAAATTTTTGTTTTTTTTTTTAAAAAAAAAAATATCACTGCCATCTTTATGAGATTTGTTATTATTTTGTTATTTATTTTGACAAGTGTGTTAATAAGAATTATGTTTCTTTCTGACAGGAACTCTTTTGAACTGTCGCTTTGTTGGCCTCTGTGAGCCGAATTATTACCTAGTATTGATAATTCACAATGGTGTTTAACGTGTTGAAGAGATCTCCCATTATTTCTTGTCTGGTTTTTATTCAATGTGAAGAGGCTACTGTTACTTTTGTTATGCCTTTCAGTATTTTGAATATTTCTATTAGTTGTCGTCGCAATCGTCGTGTTTCTAAGTCGTACATGTTCAGGCTCTCTTGTCGTCTTTGGTAACCTATTTGAATGATGGATGGAATTAACTTTGTGGTTCTTGCTTGTACCCCTACTAGTCCATTTATGACCTTTCTTAGTGTTGGTGACCAAAACTGTACTGAATATTCACGGTGAGGTCTAATTATTGATGCGGAGGGCTGCAGCACCGTTTCCTTGTTTCTGTATTTGAACTGTCTCTTTATGTATCCTACTAGTTTCTGTGCCTCCTTTTCGGCTTTTATGCACTGTTTTGTGGATTTTAAGTCCATGGTAACATAAACTCCAAGCTACTATTCTTGTTCTACACTATTTATGTCATTCCCAAACAGCATGTAGTTGGCATGAGGGTTGTTTGTTCCTATTTGTAACACTACTCTTTTCGAAGTTAAAAGGCATTTGCCATCTTTTTGACCACGCTCCTATTTTCCTTAGATAATTTCTTAAACTTTCCACTGTATTTGGGTCTGCTGCATATAATCATCTGCAAATTTGTCTAACCTGCGAGTTAAGCCTACATCAATGTCATTAATATAAATAAAAAAACAAGAGCAGGCCAAGGACAGAACCCTGAGGAACTCCGCTTGTCGCATCTGCACATTCTGATTCTTCAACGTTTATTACCTACCGCTCTCTGTTTTCTATTAGTTATCCACTCTTCGATCCAGTCTGCTGTTTTTCCTACAATTCCTAAAGCTCTAACTTTTGTCATTAGATTTTTGTGTGGAATTTGTCTGGGGCCTTTTGGAAATCTAAGTAAAGTATATCTATTGCTCTACTACTGCCGTAACAGAGGTTTGATAGGCAGGATCTGTTTTGTCTGAAGCCGTGTTGACTGTTTAACAACAGGTTGTTTCTATCAGTGTGATCCACAATTTGATCTGCAATTATGGACTGAAAAATTTTGCAAGAAACTGACGTTAAACAGATTGATCTATAATTTTCTGGTTCTTCTCTTGGACCTTTTTTGTAGACTGGGGGCACATTACCTAGTTTCCATCCTTTTGGTCCCTTTCTTTGTCTGCAGGTTTTCTTTAGAGTTCATATAGGTAAGGAGATATTTCCGCTTTTAACTCTTTAATTTCTCTTGGATGAATCCCATCCGGGCTAGGAGATTTGAAGTTGTTGACTTTTTCTGTTTTGTTGTTAATGTCTTCGTCTGCAAATATTATTTTGTTAAACAGCTCTGCCCCTTCATATTTAATAGCTGGTTCAGGGGTTGAGGTTGTATCTTCAATCGTGAAAACACTAGTAAAAATTTTATTCAATAATGCTGCTTTATCTAAGTATAAATTCACTATGTTTCCTCGGTTGTTTCTTAAAGGATCTATGCCATTTTTTATTGCTTTCTTGCTATTAACATGGGCAAAGAATTCTTTTGTGTTTTTCTTACCAACTGATCCAACTCTCTTATCCTCATTTATCTTTGCATTTCTTACTAATTCGGGCTTGCTTCTTATGTTGGGTGTGTATTCATTGATTTGTGCAATCTATTTCCTTCTCTTATTTTATTTTCAATTTCTTTGTTGAACCACTTAGGCTGAGGGCTGCCGTTTGTTAGCTTTTGCTTAAATGGTGTACAACTAGAGCGTTGTTCTGTGCATTCTCTAGAAAGGCGTCCCAGTACTTATCAGTGTCTGTGTTCTTGTACTCTAGAGTTTTAACATACTCCTCTAGATTTCTTAGGTCTCCTCAACGGTAGTGTAATCTCTTTAGTGTCTTCTCCGTTGATAGGACGATGTCTAGGATGTGTTTCCTCTAGTAGATTTATCAACCCATTGTGGAGGAATTCGTTTTTGACAACTTCTAAAAGTCTTTTTCCTTCTAAGTTTGATGTGGAGGTCATAGTGTCCCAGTGTACTGCTGTATTGAAATCTACGATATTATTATATAGAGTTTCCTGTTTATTTCTTGTCCTAATAGTGCATAACGGTTGGTCGTCGGACATTTGTGGTCAGTGGGGAGGTCTGTACACGATTATTAGAGTTATCTTCTTCACTTGACTGCTTCTTACATTGATGCCAGTTACTTCTTGCATGGTTGTAATTTTACACTCAATTGGACTGAGGTGGTCCCTGACATACAACATAACTCCACCACGTTTTTTATTAGGTCTATCTTATCTGAGCAATTTATATCCTGCTATTTGGCAATCTCCTACAAAGTCTCTTATTGCTTAGTGCCAATTCTTTCCTTGCTATCGAGAGAGAGAGAGAGAGAGAGAGAGAGAGAGAGAGAGAGAGAGAGAGAGAGAGAGAGAGAGAGATTTATTATAGTCTCTCTGCCTCGTCTCATTAATGAGGAATAAATCTTTCATTTCTGGAGCGTTTGTCAGAACCGGTGTTAAAAATTCGGCTTGAGTAGGGTTCGGGTTCCGTTGCGTATCTTTAAAAGTTGTTTTTATGAATATTTAATGATGATGAGGATGATACTTTGAGAGAGAGAGAGAACCTTGCGGTTGGAGATTCCATTTCATCATAAAAGATCCACATTTCCTTCATAATTTCGATTCTTATGATAATAATTTTATTTTTTCAGCATCAATGCTAATTATTCCTCTCTCTCCTCTCTCTCCTCTCTCTCTCTCTCTCTCTCTCTCTCTCTCTCTCTCTCTCTCTCTCTCAGGTCGAGGAACAGATATTTTCTGTCTAGAACATTATAATCTTCTTTTAATATCAATGTTATTTCTCTCTCTCTCTCTCTCTCTCTCTCTCTCTCTCTCTCTCTCTCTCTCTCTCTCTCTCAGAGGGAACCGATATTTTCTGTCTATAACAGTATCATTTAATATCAAAGGTTAATTATCCTCTGTCTGTCTGCTGTCGTCTGTCTCTCTCTCTCTCTCTCTCTCTCTCTCTCTCTCTCTCTCTCTCTCTCTCTCACTAGCTGAAGGAACATTGTATCTGTCTATCACAGTTTTTTTATTATTAGTGTTCATTATTCTCTCTCTCTCTCTCTCTCTCTCTCTCTCTCTCTCTCTCTCTGAATTTTTATAATGTTATTTTTAAATGTTTCTGGGCAACATGATTCTATAAATAGCAAAAAAATGAAATTAAAGATGAGATTCAGAAGTATGGGATATTGGTTGATGAATCAGAATGCTATTTACTGTAATCTTTCAAATAATGATAATGGCATTTAGTTATTTTCTCCACCCTTGCGCTGAAAACAGCTGCGTCTACGTTTCTGCGACTCATAGGCATTCGTATACGCTTTGGAATATTCCGGGTATTTCTCCCATGCCTTTGCAGTACATGGAATTTTTTCCCCAAAATTGTTTTCAACCCGGGAATTGGTCTAAATTGCTGAGCTGTGCGACAAAGAGAAATTTCACTTTGCACCTTTTTTTCAAAATACCTTTTTTCAAAATTTTTCCGACAGCTCGGTTTACCAAAGACCTCATGTATACCACAGAAGTGTGGGAGAATCGGTTTGGTTGTCAGTTTAGGATGGGATAAAATGCCTCGCCCTAGGGAGATAATATATTCATGACATTTCTGTTTATTGTGATTTCAGAACCTTAGGCCAGGCACCACATAATCATTCGCTACTTTTTCTTGAGATGCTTCGTTCACTCACTGTCCCCGGAGGCCAAACAATCAATCAGTTGTCTTTGCTTATTCATTAACTCATACTTATAAACTTATTCATTTTTCATCTTGATCTTAACATACGTAATAAGCTTCGTGTGTGTACTATGCAGTAAATTTTTCCTTTACATTTTATGTCATTTGATGGCTAAATTCTTATCTCAATTTTGATCATTTCTGTGTTTGTATCCATTAAGTTTTGCATGATATTATTATGTTGAAGTTGTAAAGTAATAATAGATATTGCATTCCTTCAATTCCATATTGCTTATTTGTCTTTGTAACTTTCATTTGCAAATTTAAACCAACTTGCGTTTGCATTAAAGGGAAATATTGTATTTCGAAAGCAATAGTGTCAAATTGAATATTTAAAAGCCTCCATAATTTCACAATCAGTTTCACAATCAGACACCGTTCAGAACTTGGAAGTGAAAGCCAAGACGCAATGCGTTGCTCCCCTAAAATCATTCTCCCTGTATTTCAATAGTTTAGTTAGTACATTTTTATCTATTTAGTTATTAATTTTTTTCTCATAACTGATCTCTTCTGTTTGTAATCCCTATTACCCTCTGTACTTCTTCCGTGTGAGCATCATATTCTTTGGAAGCTTAAATTTCAAGTCAGTGGCCTCTTTGGTGGGCTTGTACCATACGAATAAGGGTTGGTCTCCTGAATAAAAAGATTGAATACTTTTGAACTTCAGAGTAAACGTTGAATTTCAAGATTGTGCATCTGAAACCTCGACGAGCATTCTGAAATCGTTTTCAGAATGCTCCTTTGCAAGAATTCTGAGTTAATTATTTTATTACGAATATGTGAAAGCAAATGCGTCTTGATTGAAATTTTCCTTATTTCACACTAACTTGTAAAGCGCCGCTCTCCCCCCAAAAATATGGCAAGGGAATAACCTTCATGTTTTTTCTTCCTGTAAAAGTAAAAATATATATGCAGCATCCACCATATTTTAGAATTTCCTGGTAATATATGTCCAGCGATAACCGGCATCCTGGCTTGCAGATGCAAAAAAAAAATTGGGCAACTCCCGGGCCAAAATATTTTTGATAGGGGAAGTAACACAGAACT
>NC_061098.1:56614095-56641595 GCF_015104395.2 Macrobrachium nipponense | reverse complement strand
GGCTCCATTGACTGAACATTCAAGCTTCCAAAGGACGTGGTGTTCATTTGAAGGAAGTTACCGAAAGTAATGATAAATACAGACAGAAGGATCAGTTACTGAAGAAAATTGAAAATGATTCATCAAAATACAAAATAGTGACATCCTAAAATCTACCGACATGTAACTAAAACAATTTTTTTTTTATTACTATTTAGCATTCCCAATGTTCACAAAAGGCCACCAATAGATTCTTGTACTTCATTTTATTTATTTTCTGGATCTCTTAATTCTGCTGTCCAACCGCTCCAACTCCATTTTTCACTGTCTTCAGAGCTAATTAAGAGCCGAATGGATAAAGGTGCCTCAGTGCTTGATTTGACAGCCTGAATTTGATGAATCATTCAGTCAAATTCCTGTAGTACCCTTGTATGTGCCTCTGTCTGTAATTCATTGTAACCATCATGGGTATCATGCAATGTCACTAGTGTAAGCACAACAACATTCCAGCAACTCCGTGACTTTTGAGATATTCCAGCATTCCAGCTTTCAAATATTTCTGGGCTCTGGAGTCCCGTTCGGTAAGGCACGGATGCATTTGGCTCTTTTCTTAAGTGAAGCTTCCCTGGAAGATGCTGGATATTCTTGGAAATGTTTTGTGAAGGGAAATTCTCCATTGAAAATTTATCTTGTTTATATATATATATATATATATATATATATATATATATATATATATATATATATATATTTGTGTGTGTATATATACACATATATGTATCTCAAGTTTGAAAGGCCCAATAAAACACTGGTTTGAAGCTAAGGGCTATATTTCGGGTCGGACTAACTCCCACCCTTATCAAGGTAGTGAATGACTACTTAATAAAGGTGGGACTCGGCCCACCGAAATATTCCTCAGCTTTAAACCATTGTTTAAATGGGTCTTTTATACTTGAGATGTTTCCTGTTTTAAAAGAAAAATTTATTTACACACACACACACACACACACACACACATATATATAATATATATATAAAAATATATATATATATATAATATATATATATATATAATGCTATAAGGTATATATCTTATTATATATATAATATCTATAATATATAGATATATTATATATATATATATATATATTATATAATAATATATCTATATATATATATATATATATATATATATATATATATAATTACTATTGGACCCCTGCATTCGTTTTCTCGGCAATAGCGGACTCATGTATTCGTGGATTTCTCTATGGACCATATCTACCCATTGTTCGGTTGAAATTCTCGTATTCGCGGTATTTTTCTATGAGAGATATCCACAAATTCTGTTATTTTTTTTTTATCAATTTCATAATAAAATGCACTTTTTGTGATAAAACTATTAAAAAAAACAGGTTTCAACATTTGCGGTGAATTTTTCTTGAGTTTTAGCTAACGAAAATAGGCAGTTTTAAGCATTTTTATAAGGTTTCAGCTATCCGCGGATTCTAGCTATTCGGGGGGGTGGGCTGTACACATACCCGCGCGAATACGAGGTGAACACTATACGTATATATATATATATATATATATATTATATATATATATATATATATATATATATATATATAATATATATATGTATATGTTTATATACACATTCTTATAGACGTGAAGCTGTATTTCCAAGCCACTACTATTAATAATGTACTGATTCCTAACTTTTTATTTAAAAGGAGAGAGAGAGAGAGAGAGAGAGAGAGAGAAATTCACAGGTGGAGGTTTGTTTGTACCATGGAACCCAAACAGAATACTCTTTATAAATTGACCCAATGGACACTGTCTCGGTCCGTGGAAATAGTAAATATTTAAACAGACTCAGAATAGCTCGCCTGAAATATTCAGACTCTCCTTTATAGTTTTGGCCGCAGTTTAAGTTATATGTAACAAAAAGATCTATTAGAAGAATTAATTGTATATATACCTCTCACCTGTTTGGCAATAAGAATTCTTCACGCTTTCCTGTGTCACAAAAAATTCTATTTATCGATTTGTATAAAATAATTCTTAATTAAAATAGTCTTTTCATATTTTAGATAAGAAATATTGCCATGTTATATTGAAATTGATAATATACAATCTTATGTTGAGATGATCTGTTAATGACAGGATAGTGTTACAGAAATGTTTCTGTTAATTCATTATTATTATTATTATTATTATTATTATTATTATTATTATTATTATTATTATTATTATTATTATTATTATTATTATTTAGTAAATTTCATAGACGAACAATGTCAGTTTTTATATTATTCTCAATATTTATCTTCTCCACGGTTATCTTCGAACTTTTCGAAAACAGAACCTAACCCTCAACCCATTGCCCCCTTAGGGGGTTTGATGTAATCGGGGCACCTCAGGCACCTTAAGGATATTCACAGCGTTCTTTCGGCCCTTAGCTGCGACCGCCTTCATTCCTTTGACTGTGCCTCCGTTCATATTCTCTTTCTTCCATCTCAATTTCCACCGTCTGCTAACAAATGTGTTACAGCGCAACTGAGAGATTTCTTCCTTTGCCACATTTAATACTTTATAAATCTTAATTTCCGTTTCAGCGCTGATTGACATCGTAGGTGCCATGGCCTGGCATTTGGCCTCAGTATTCTATTTCATTCCATTGCCAACCCATCACCACTAAACGAAAAAAAAGCAAAAACAAGATATTTGTATCCTATTCAGTCAAATCCATTAAAGGGATTGACCCAAACGTTTTTCAATATTCCTCGAGATGAGATCCATTCGCGTGGGTCAGGAAATTTCAATCAGTCCAGTGGCTCGAATTCTGATGATAAAATGTTGGCTTGGAAACGCGAATCGTTCACTGAAAGGTACCAGAAAATTGACAAGAATTGCTTGATCACAAATGAATAACGCAATTTTTGAATTCGAGAATTAAAAATACGTGTTTGTTTGTTTTTAAAGGGAATTATATGAAATATGTGATGGCTCATATATTTTGCCGATTTTATTAGTAAGTAGTTGAGCTTATATTTTTCTCTACGTTCAGTTGCCAGTTTCCAAACTACAGGAAAATTATTGATGAAGAAAGTGACTTTTCTGACAGATAAGATTGTGCACATTTTGTTAATTGCCATAACAGTTATACTACAGACTATAACACTTGTGCAACTCTAAATGCACATATGTTAGGGCCAACAATGTTTTCTCTAAAAAAAGTGTTCTTATAGATGGGAAGGAAATAAGAAATTTCATATTTAAAAGTTGGGTAGAAAAACTTGTGAAAAATGATGAGTTTGGTTTTTAAGCAGCCGTTACTTGAATGTCAATTAACAGACATCCACTTCTTCAGTTTAATATTTTTATGATCTCTTTTAATGACATAGCCATCACCAACATGGAATACTAATAGATTTTATCAAAGAATTTCTTATTTAGAATCATGTGATATATATATCCTAGGTTTCCCTCTCACCTAACTCACGAGCTCTCTTGCCTTTCCTTTTTTTTATTCATAGTTTTCCTTCAATTTATTGACCCTTTTCCTTCCATTTACTTTCCATTTTTCAGGCGCGTTTTCTCATCAGCACCCCTAAAACCCTAGACTCTACTTGGGCGGCGGCTCTTAGGCCTGTTTCATCTCGTTAATCCTGGCCGTTGTCAGGAATCGTTTAAGCCGCCGTATATAAGGACCCATTTCATCGAATGACCTGGGCTCCACTCGGACCTTAAACTTCAGGCTTCACTATGTCTTTTTGGGCTTCACTTTGGCTTTAAAGGCAGAGAGAGAGAGAGAGAGAGAGAGAGAGAGAGAGAGAGAGAGAGAGAGAGAGAGAGGAGAGGTTAAATAATTTCTTTTTGTTTATCTGTTATATTTTTGTGTGACATACGAAAGTGATTGCCGTTTAAATGACGATTCTTCTTTATATTGTTCAAAGGATATTGCATTAATCAATCTATTCTGCTTCTGTTGATATAAAACACTTATTACTCCAAACTATTTCCATGAATAGATATCTGAAACCTTGCAATGATAAGGAAGCATTATATCATCTATACCTCTGATTACAATAAAACTACTTGAATCCAGTTCCTTATCTTGAATTGCATTGCTGAAAATTTGTCAGCCATAAAAATATGATTAGATAAGTTAAGTTTCTCATTGTTACTGATTTTTCGGGTTCATTAAACTAGTGACAATATACTCGGAAAGAAACTTAAAAATGACTGCATTGCATTAAGAGATAATGTAACCTAGATATAATTCTAGTTGGGAACAAAGATATATATACATGATATATATATATAATTTATATATATGTATATATATAGTATATATATATATATATATATTATATTATATTATAATAATATATATCATATAAATATGTAAACACAAACCACACTACACACATATATATATATAATAATATATATATATATAATGTATATATATATGTATATTTATATTTATATTAATATATTATAATATTTATATATATAATATATATATATAGTATATATATTAATATATTATTATTATATATATATCATATATATATATATATATAATATATATATATTATATATATCTATATATATATATATATATGTTAAACACACACACCCACACACAAATATATATATTATATATTATATATATTAGTATATGTTATATTATATATGTAGTGTATAATATATATAATATTAAATATATATATTATATATATATATATATTATATATATATCTATATATTATATATATATATATATTATATATACTGAAAGGTATAGTACCCAGGGAGGTGAAGGAGACGTCAGTTCTTCAGACAGGAACTTTATTAATTCAAACATACACGGGAGCGATACCGAAGCTCGAGTCTCAAAGACACCAAGGTTACTAGGGAACAAGCAATAAGGATTGTTATCTGTTATTCCCCCGCCGTCCTTTTTTGTTTTACTTCGTTAAACAAACAGAGATCTATACAGAAGTTACTGATTATAATAAAGTGGATAAAATATAGCATCAAATATAAAATCGTTATCAAGCTAAAACTAAACGTACATTGTAATATGAATACAAACAATAGCATTTCATAATAAAAGAACTATAATAGTCTACCTCGCATACAACATTCCATTGCATAAATATCTAAGAATTGCAAAAGAAATTACACATATATTTAAAACCTGTTTCCCTTCTCTTTAATTTTAACATTTTTCTAGCCTGAACTCATCGTTTTTAAAATGAAAAAGATTGTCTTCATTTAAAGCCATTCTAAGTCTTCCCCTAACTAAGACACCACCATGTCATCACTCTCTTTATTTTCCTTTGTTAATATGTCTGCTATCATGTCTTTAGTATTCAGCCAACTATATGATTCTACTTCTTTATGAATTAGTTTCTCCTTCAAGTCTGCCACTGCGTTTCTTAACAATTTTCTTTCTACCTGTTTTGATGAGGCTATACTTTCCAGCGTTGGTCTGCTGTCCGTGAACAGTTTTACTGGGATTTTTCCTCCTTTTTCTCCAAACATAAGTTGTTCAACACTTTTTGCTAAATAAACACTGTCATCTACTAATTTAGTTAAGTTCCTCGTTTCGGCGTCTTTGGCCGAATGGCAAACTTGTTTGATGGTTTTTGTTTTCCAATATATAGGAGCTACTATATCAGTTTTCTTGTTTCCCATTAAAATCAAGTTACCCCCAATTGACTTTGAGTCACATCTGTAACTTGCATCGCCGAGGCCATAAATTTTCAGGTCTTCTTTCTTCCCTATTTTACCGAACTTTATTTTGCTTTCTCTTGATTTAATTTTCTTAACAATTTTGTTTACTCTCTTTAGATCACCGATCGTAGCATCTTTATTTTTCATAGACATGTTCAATGCAACAATAGCCAAGTCGGGTCGGACATTTTCCGCCAACCACTGGATTTTTCCTGCATACTTCCTGAAAACTTTATATTCGGTTTTGTTAGAGGTTCGTCATTTCCAATTTTCCTTATTTGTTTGATTTCCTCAATAGATTGGGCATAATCCTCCATGCTTACTTCTATTCCTTCTCTTGTTTTAACTATATCAATCCCTGTAAATCTGAATTCGGATGACTCCACCTTAGAAATCGTAAAATTTTTCATTAAAAGATCCTTGATCATATCCACAAATTCTCTTTTTCCTGAAATCGAAAAATCATCAACATGACATAAAATCATACCAAGTAATGATCCGCCCTCATGGAGGTAGTAGAAGGCGTTTATCTCCATGCAGTGTTTTCATTCCTCTTGCTTTAAAAATCTTGTCTACTTTAAGCCAAAATTTCCTACCTGCGTCTTCAAGCCCATAGATTGGCTTGTTCAGTTTCCAAATGGTTCCTTCCTTTTTTAACATCTTTGGGTGGTTCAACAAACACATCACGCTCCAGCTTTTCGGCCTGTAAGAAAGCTGCTGAAATGTCGACGCTCTCCATCTCAAATCCTTCATTAGCCGATACTGCGATGAAAGTCTTGAAAGACTCTCTCAAGGCGGTTGGGGAATCTGATTTTTGGTTTCTCCGTTTCCTGGAATCCTCTAGCAACTAACCTTGCTTTTATTTTGGTCTTCTGCCCATCTTGTCTCTCTTTTTCAGTTATGACCCACCTTGAACCAATTTTCTCCTGTCCTGTATCTTTTACTTCTTCACATGCTTCATAATACTCAAAATTTTCAAGTTCTTATTCTTTAGCGTTTATAACTTCAGGCTCATGATGACGACTCTTTGGAACTTCTACTACATATGTGGTTATTTCCTCTACTAAGCACTCGACATTTGACATTTTCATCCAGTAAGTACCAATGTTATCTAGTTCGACATTTTCTTTAGTCTCTCTTACTTCAGTTTCTTCTTCTTTTTCATTAATCAGATATTTCCAGTCCCTTATTTCATTTTCGAAGTCAACTTCAATAGTTTTACCTCCCTCTAGTTTTATGAAGCACACGAATTTGCGCTTGGAGTTAGGTTTGTTCAACTTCAGTCACTTTTCCCTTGTATTCCTCTCCATTCTTGAAGGTCATAGTTATAATTTTACTTTTCTTCGGTCTTTTTTCAGATGGAAGATGATCTTTCACGGTCATTTTGTCATAATTCACTTCTGCCAAATCAGGTTTACTAACAACTGTTGCTTCTTCTCTCTTTCTAAGTTAATTTTCTTCACTCTCGGACAGGTCAGTAAGAGCTGCCTCATCCTTCGACGCAATCTCATCTTCTTTTTTCTCATGAGCTGAAGTCCTTAACGTTCCGTAAGGTTGTAAGTGACAAGAAGCTACCTTTTTCATATCTCCATTTGCTAAAATCCATACTTCTTCCCTCCCTTCCATCCTTTTCCACCGTAGCGGGACCAAACCATTGTTTTCCACCTTTGTGCTGGTAAAATACTTTTTCCCCAGGGTGTATATAGATAATCATTAAAAGACGCATTTCTTGATTTAAGGCAATTTTCAACTTTTCACCATACTCAATTTCTCTATACTTCTTATTCCAATTCTTTTTTATTTTCAATATGTCTTCTGAAATCTTCTGACTCCGAGATTAAAGATTCGGTTGCTACATTTCCACTTGTTATACCAGGAACTACTACAGCTCTCCCAGTGAGTAACTGTAATGGGGCATATCCTTTCACTGTTATGTTAGTATTATGACACCAGGCCGCTTTTGAAACTGCTTCATCTAATGTAATTCTATCATTCTCCTCCATCACTTTCTTCACAGTTAGATCAGCGCTGTAATGATTTCGTTCGTTCAAACCATTACTCCAAGGGGAATATGTTGGGCCAAACCTGATCGTAATTCCCATTGCAGAAGCCAAACTTTCCATTTCCTTATTTTGAAATTCTGATCCATTCATTGTCTGCCCAAAATCCCTCAGTAGGATATCCGTATTTCTCGCACCAGTTCTGGGTGACGGCATGCAAAACAGTGACTGCTTCTTTGTTCTTGAGCACAACTCCACTTATTAATTTTGTGAAGGCGTCTACCATCCACAGAATGTTATCCTCCTTCACTTGCTTTAGGTCAACTGTGACCTTTTGATTAAATTCCGTCACTGTTGGGATGGCAACTTTTGGTATACCTAATGATTTTTTATACTTTGGCAGGGTATACATTCATTAACAACTCTCTTAATAATCTTTTTGGTTCTGTTGGTTTATTACTCCTGCCAATGTGAACAAATGGAGTAGTTGACTTTCTCCCTTGTGGCCAGATACCAGATGTACCCTTTTTACTCTTTTATACTCTGATATCTCTTTATTGCTTTCCAGTTTCTTGACAAACATTACAATCTCTTCTTCGCTACATTCTTTATTGGTTTCCAAGACAACAGCAAGATGGTTACCTTTAGTGGTTATCAAATCTATTTCTAGGTTTGGAACCAGGCTTCTGATAACTAGTTTTCCTTTCCTCTCTCATAATCCTGAGAGGCACTCCATTTCTGGAGTTGTTCTTTAGAACACAAAAAGGGATATTAGCATCATAGCATAAATTTGCACTCGTAGTCTACTGAACTCTGTTCCATTTGTCTTTTCTTTAATTATCAGTGGAACTTCAAACATTTTTGTGGCATTCATAAACTTTGCTTGGTCCAAATTTGAACTTTTTCTTTTCTATTCTTTTAACATTAACTTGCCCTTTTCCAAATTGATTTTTCTTCAGATATTCTTCTATCCATTTAATTCCTGCCACACTTTGGGTGCACCATTGTCAATAATCATCTCAGTTTCATTTATTTCATCCGTAAAGTAAATTTCAGGCATTTCTACTTCTCTCTCATCTTCAACACTCACAAATCTGATGTTACTTAATCTATTCAGACAGCATTCATTTCTACACCTTTTCTCTCTCGATTCTGATCTCAGCCTCCTGCCGCCCTCCAACGGACGATTTTGCCGATTCCTTTCAAACTCTTCAGGATCTTCACTTCTCCTTTCTGAAGGTTCTCTTCGTTTAAGGCGTCTATTCTGCTTCGGTTTCTATCTCCTGATCGAGAGTAATATCTTCTACTCTGATATCTGCTTCCTGACTCTCTCATGTTTTGGCTTCTGTCTCTCGAACGAGAGTATGGTCTCCTATTTCTTTGCATATCATTTGATCTAGATGTAGATCTTTGTCTATTTGTATAAAATACGTCCAATTCCTTTTCGGGTCTTTGGTTTTCTATCTTTAGTTCCTTGAACTCCTTTTTACAAATTTCTATGGTCACTTTATCTTCTACATTTTTTAGTTGTTTCATAATTGAATTTTTTTTCTGTTGTTTCTAACTTAGACTTATCTAAAAACAAAACTGTAGTCCATAACTTCCACTGTGATCCAAAGTTTGCTCTATCCATTTTCACTAAAAGATTCTCGAATCTATTCAGATACTCTTCACCTGTTTCTTTATCTTTCTGTTCAAATTTTGTATTTCAGAAACCAATTCAGACATTTTTTCCAACATTGTTTTTTTCAAATTTACCTTTCAGCAAGTTTATCACGTCTTCAATTATAGTTACACTGTTAGTGTTTACTTTTTCATTAACTTCTCTTGACACAAATTCTGATAATCCTCCACTCTCTTTGTTTGTCTTTAAAACTATCCACTAATTCGAAAAATTTTTGAATTGGAGGAATGGTTGTCTGTGAATCCCATAGCCTTAGTTGATGGCAATAACTTTCAAAATCCTGGCCATTAGTCCAGATTGGAGCTTTCCGATTTTTAACTAAATTAACATGGTTATTTCCACTTCCAACTTGGTTTATCTCAAAATTCTTTTCAATGATTTTCAATAATTTGTCTAGTCTTTCATCCATATCACTCTTTTCATACATTATCCTGTTTGTTTCTTTACCGAAATCCCACTTTTTGTGAAAGTTTTTCTGATGCGAAATATTGGTTGCTCTGTTTTTAAATAGTTTATTGCACTGTCCACAAATTCTAGCCTCATACCTTTGATCTAACTGGTTTTTTGCTGCCTCAAAAAGTTCATTTGTTTTCTAGCCACCGTTTTACCTGTTCCACTTCACCTAAATTCAACTCATTATTTTCACACTTGCTCTCATCTCCATTTTCTTTATGTCCCAATACTGGGCCTTTACACTTATGACAAAATTTGAAAATAAAATTTCCAGCATTGTCTATGGTTCCAAAGTTAGCCAGTCGGGTCAACTGGTTCATAAGCTCACTTTCATCCTCAATGTATCCTGGTAAGGAAACTGCAGAGTATTCTGAAGACGCCATCATTCCTCGAGAGGGAAAAAAATATATATATATATCAACAATTTCCGATTATAACTGTGTCACTTTATTGTTGATTGTAACATCAGGGTTCAAGGTTTCTTCCAGAAGATCCCCAAGCACTCACAAACACTCAAAACAGCAAAAGGATTAAGCTACTGTGAAGACTCGTAATTACCATTCTTCGGCTCACACAACTTCAGGCTCAGGTCGTCTGCCTCACCATGTATTAACAGTTCAGCAACATCACAACAAATTTTTTTTCTTCATCTATCCATGATATCTGCTCCCCAAAGCACACTGGTCGACAGAACCAATACACCCTTTCCAGTTCATAAGCCGAAATCCATTGGTTTTCCTTCTCACAGACGGCTTCACATTTGCGGCATCTTACACACAGAACTTCCGGATTACTCCCCCTCCCCGATGTTCGGGAACTTTTAGCTGCTCATCATTTTCTTTTAACTTTCGTAATAAAATTCAATGTCCAAGACGATCGCCGCAGTCCCTCAAACCACGCTCTGCTACCATATAGTACCCAGGGAGGTGAAGGAGACGTCAGTTCTTCAGACAGGAACTTTATTAATTAAAACATACACGGGAGCGATACCGAAGCTCGAGTCTCAAAGACACCAAGGTTACGAGGGAACAAGCAATGATGATTGTTACCTCAAGACACCAAGGCTACGAGGGAACAAGCAATAAGAATAGTTATCTGTTAAAAGGCTCAAAAGTTTCTGTTGGTAGGGAAAACACTACATGTTTTCTCTACTGTTTTTTTATTTCTATTTATTCAGAATAAAACTAAAAAAGCGAGAGGGTTCTTCGATAAGGACTGAAAAGTTACATACATATATATATATATATAATATATATATATATATATAATATATATATATATATATATATATATATGTATGTATGTATATATAGTATATGAAAACGTGAATAGAAGTTGTTCAGGTGTCAACAGAGATGAAAAAAAGCAAGAGGTGCAAGATAACGTCTCTCTCTCTCTCTCTCTCTCTCTCTCTAGGCACGTCATCATCATCATCATCATCATCTCTGCAACAGTTTTCACAGTAAAGACTTGAAGGTAATTTGACCCAAGTCTCCTTCATCAAAAACTAAATTTGATTCACAGGCGAATTTTTTTGAAGCAGGATCTCAGATGAACTTCCCAGAGGCGAGAGATTTATAGCTCATTATCAAGAGGAAAATTTAATTAAGCACTGTCATTTACCTTCTGCTTAGCGTTATTTTTGTGGCGCATTTTTTTTTTGCAACTTCCTGACTCGGAAGTTAAATCACCTGTGATGCTTTATGGATCTTCATTTTATATATATATATATATATATATATATATATATATATATATATACGTATATATATATATATATATATATATATATATATATATATATATATTATATATATATATATATATATAATATATATATATATATATATATATATATATATATGTATATATGTATATATATATATATATATATATATATATATATATATATATATATATATATATATATATATATATATATATATAACAGGTATAACTCGAATAATTCCTCATCCCTTGTAAAAGATAAAGTGAATACTTAGGGTAAATGAACGGAATGAAGTTTATTCAAATATTTCTTCTTTCGCCATTGGACCAGTACACTACTTTGCATTTTATTAATTTCGTCTTCCATTCTCCTTTGGCTATTGGTACACCTGTCCGGTAATTCAATAGCTTTTCGTTGACAGTTCATTAAATTTACCAAGTTGCTGATCAAACATTAATTTTAATTTATTTTTTACAGATGAATGTGATCTAATATGCCTTAATTTTTTTTTCTTTTGTAGCTGTTTGAGTTTTGATGACAGGTAGTCGTGGAATTTCTCGCTATAAGGCCATTAAAGAAAGGCCTTGTTCTCAATTTCCAAACAATTTTCTTGTCTCTGCTCTCTTTTCGTATTTATCCCTTCCCCTTTCAGTATTCCCTTTCCTCTTTTTGTTTTGTGCTGTTTCCATCCATTTCTCTTTCAGGTTATCATATTCTTCCTATTATTCAGTTACTCGTTTATTCGGTGTGTATGGTTGGACAGTATAGCTCATCTCTCTCTCTCTCTCTCTCTCTCTCTCTCTCTCTCTCTCTCTCTCTCTCTCTCTACTCTCTCTCTCTCTCTATCAGTAAATGCATGAGAACTAGGTAAGGTAAATAATTGGGGTCTATAAGGGTAAATCTCTCTCTCTCTCTCTCTCTCTCTCTCTCTCTCTCTCTCTCTCTCTCTCTCTCTCAATAAGTGCATGGGACGTGAGACATAGATACAATATATTATTAGGATCCACAAGGTTGAACATTTACCGTGGTGCTCTCTCTCTCTCTCTCTCTCTCTCTCTCTCAGTAAATGCACGAGACATGAATACGATACGTAACTAGGGCCGACAGTGGTAAAAATGTATCTTTTTACACTGCTCGCTCTCTCTCTCTCTCTCTCTCTCTCTCTCTCTCTCTCTCTCTCTCTGTTCAATAAATGCATGAGAGGCTGGGCATAAATTCAATACATTATGAGGACCTACAAGGGCGGACATTCATCTCTCTTCTCCTCTCTCTCTCCTCTTCTCTCTCTTAAAAAAAAGATGCATAAGCTGGAGTTTATTTCGAGAGTCACGTGTGTCCATCATGAATTATTTGGGGCAACCTGAAAAAAAGAACTTGGTCTGAGCGGTGCAGCTTTAAAAGTAAAGAAATGTATTCCGACTCTTAGTCAGGCTTTCATAACGGAAGAAGAATGCATGCAGATATGAGGGCTGTTTGTTTTCTCCCACCATTTAAAAGTTTGATGATGTTTCGTACGGTATAAGAATATCTTGCTTGGCTGGTATTTGTCATGAGAGTTTTTGCATTGTGGGAAAATGTCCATTCAGGAGATGGTGGTTTGTTCATGAATGGGGCATGAGGTCTTGAGATGGATACAGTCATACATACTCATACATATTACATACAACAGTCTATTCAGGACAGGACTGGAGACCTGCATATATATCATGATGGAGTCTGGGGTCCTTAAGTCCAATACCGAATACGCACACCATTAAATGCTCTAAGTGAATTATCGATACCGGACAGCAAATATATGAGTTTTTCATCATTACTCATTATGATTACTCATTATGATCTATCATCATCCTTCTTGAAAGGAAGAACGTATAACCAAGAATAACAAGAATATTCAGAGAATATTTTAACCCTGTACGTTATTTTTAGAGAATTTTCTTCAGCCTCCATAAAAGAAATATCATGTAGAGATCTGTCCCAAGAGATTTAAAAGGGGAATAAATTCTTCTTTTCTGTTTAGGCCGAGGAGGTAAGAAGCCAGTTTCTCATTTTGTAGTTCTCAGTAAACGCATGACTACTGTTGCCTAAATAAAAAGCGAGCCTATTTTTACGTACATGCAAAGTAAGGTCACTTTCGCGTACTTCCAAAGAAAAGCCACTTTTGCATACGACTAAAGGAAGACTACTTTTGCCTACATCCAAAGCAAGACCACTTTTCCGTGCGTCCAAAGCAAGACTAATTTTGAGTACATCCAAAGCATAACCACTTTTACTTACATTCAAAGCAAGACTACTTTTGCATACATCCAAAGCAAGACGTCTTTAGTGGTCAGCCAAAAACAAGGCTACCCTTTGCATGCATGCAAAGCAAGACTATTTTTGCTTACATCCAAAGCAAGAATACTTTTGTCTACATCCAAAGCAAGACTACTTTTGAGTACATCCAAAGCAAGATCACTTATGGTTACATCCAAAGCATATATCAAATGCATGACTACCTTTGTATGCATCCAAAGCAAAACTACTTGTGCGTTCATCCAAAGCAAGACTATTTCTCCTTACATCCAAAGCAAGACTACTTTTGCGTACACCCAAAGCAAGACCACATTTGTTACAGTCAAGCTAGACCACTTTTGCTTATATCCAAAGCACTACCAATTTTGCGTACATCCATAGCAGGACCACTATTGCTTACATCTGAAGCAAGATCACATTTGCTTACAACCAAAGCAAGACCACTTTGCTGACATCCAAAGTAAGACTACTTTTGCTGACATCCAAAGAGGTAAAGTAATAGGAATACAAGAATAAAAAGAGGTGAAATACGAATAGAAGATAGAAATCGACTTACAAAAGCGAGTCCATTGTTGCAAGTGTTTTATGATTCAGGCAATCAAGCATCTCTGGTTTTTTCCTAGTCCAAGAAGCTTTCAGGTTTCATTTTGAAATACTGATGAACTCAACTCGCAAAGGAGGTTAAATCACGTTCAAAAAATCTCGTTTCTGTTATGAAAACAATAAGATAACAGATCTCCGTATGCAATCAACAAAAACACTTGAAGACCAGTGAGTGAGTGAGTACGTGTCATCCACAAGTAATTTTTTGGGTTGACATATAAATTTCTTTAAAACAAATAATTGGCGACAGTGTTCATAGGCATTCTTGTGTGTATACTGTTTGTATATTAAAAATAATAAAATAGATATTACCCACAGCCTGGCCCAGAAGAATTCCATGTCAAAGAATCTGCAAAGGACAAAGAACACCATCAATATCATTTGAGGTTATTCCCAGATGCCAACATTCCCTCCAAATTTAATGTTGCATTGGATGCAACATCAAACAAGGAATAAATGTCTTTGGTGCAATCGAGATTTCTGTACAGCGTATAATGCTGTATGAGACTCAGCCACGTCCCATGAAACTTTCAGCCATGGCCCGGTGACACCTGTAGCGGTAGCAGACGCACGATGATGGCAAGACTTAACTTTGAATACAATAAAAACTACTAAGGTTAGAGGGCTGCAATTTGAAGATCTGAGGACGGACAGACCAAACCATCTCGATAGTTCCCTTTTACAGGAAACTAAAACTAAATTTTGAAATTACTGGTCATTTAGTGTTTGTAATTAAACGCATTCCTCACATATCGCCTGGCTTTATAATTACGAGTTAATTACTCTGATTAGGAATTCTGATCCATATTTTTATCCGGAAATGCGTATAATAGTCTCCCCCTAATCGTGGAGTAATCTAACTTTTGTTTAGTGCCCGTAACATTTTCATTTTATCCCCTTATACAGTTCTGGTCCCGTTTCTAGCTTCACAACTTAGTGATAATCCCAGCTTTCTTGGTGTTCGGCTCAACCTTATGGGCAGCTTCATTTAATTAAGGCTGACTATCTATACGATTTTTTGGGGGTTGATCCATTTCATTATCAACTTGTGTTGCTATTCCTTGGAATATATGACGACAGATGAACGTATCCCGTTATCTTTCATATGATGCTATGATTATTTTTCAAGTTATTTTTATTTTTGTATTTATTTGATTTTATTGAATAATTCATTGAATACTTATGTAGCGTCGGCCCAAAGTTATATTGCTATGTAGTGATATCTCTATATTTCCCTTTGAGTCATGATACGACTTATACAAAACACCGTGAAATATTAGACATTTGAAACTCAAATCAAACTCTGGAAGACGTTTGCTCACCTGTAAGTAGGGAACTCCCCTGTCTTTAGGGAATTCATCTGTCTTTCTTGAACTCACCTGTTCTTAGGGAATTCACCTTTTTTATGGAAATTACCTGTCTTGAGGCAACTCCCTTGTCTACAGAACTCACCTATCTTTAGGGAACTCGCCTTTCGTTAGGGAACCCACCTGTCTTCAGGGAACTCACTTGTCTTTAGGAACTCCCTGTCTTGAAGAGAATTCACTTGATTTTAGAGAACTCGCCTCACTATAAGGAACTCGCCTATTTTTAGGAAAGTCACTAATCTTTAGGGAACTTACCTGTCTTTAGAGAACTCTTTTGTCTTAAGGGAACTCACGTATCTAGGGAAAAGCCTTGCCTTTCTGGAACTCACCAGACTTTCTGGAATACACCTGTCTTTAGGGAACTCACCAATGTAGGGAACACCCCTGTCTTTCTGGAACCCATCTGACATTGTGGAGCTCGCCTGTCTTTAAGGAACCCATCTGTCTTTAGGGAACTCTCCTGTCTTTAGGGAACTCACCTGTCTTTAGGGAACTCACCTGTCTTTAGGAGACCCCCGTCCTTAAGGGAACCCACCTATCTTATGATGAGAGGGAGTGGCCGAATAAAGTTGATTCCATAAAAGAATATAATATAAGCATATAGACTTTCGGAATGTATCCAGCTTATAATGACAGTATTATGAGAATATGTATACCAAATATAAACAAATGCGTTGCAAGAGTATGATGTTTGAAGCATATTTAATTATTTTTCACATATAATATTATTGCATACACAGAATGTCTTTAACAGATGAAAGGTCAAGATTGAGAGAGAGAAGAGGAGACGAGAGAGAGAGGAGAGAGAGAGAGAGAGTAATATTCAACCTCTTATATTTAAATATATCTACACACACACACACACACACACACACACACACACACACATATATATATATATATATATGTGTGTAAGTGTTACATAATATAAAAATATGGAATGTTATTCCATATATAAAAACTAAAACTATGATTAATTAAAACAAGTGACCCACGAGGTGAACCAGTTTGCTTGCAGGAATGTGATCAGACCAGATATGATAAAGTAGGGTAAGATGACGTGTTGTATCAGTCAGTGTCTAGTTTGCCGTCATCTGTGGTCATCAAACCTATTGTTTTGTAAACGGTTGTCAAAGCTTCCTGCTTGAGACAACCACAGTGACCTATAACCCAAACGGCCTACATGACTTGTAATCTACTATGTCATCTGTGTGTATGTTCGTATGTTCGAGCTACTGTCTTGCTCACTTTATGATGATTTAAATAAACCAGATTGTAGTCAGACTTCAATTAACCATCATATGATTGGAAGACCTGTCCAATTTTATCTGATCTTCATCATGTAGATTTCGAGAATACAGATATTTTTATACTCTGTTTCAACTGGAAACCTCGCATCAGAAAGAAGATACTGAATGAACTTAGAAATTATCATCGAAATCCAAGACACTCCAATGAGGATGGAGAGTTATAACAAACCAACCTTAGCGTAAATTATCGCAGGTCTAAATAACCTCACAGGGCGCCTCATTATACAAAGGCATCAGCCCTACACACACACACACACACACACACACTCACACACACACACACACACCCACACACACACACACATATATATATATATATATATATATATATATATATATTACTAGTGTATGAATGTATATGTGTATATATACACATACACATACACTCACAAACATAAATACACATTCTTTCCTTTGCATAAGCCTCTCATTTCAACACGATACACTACAGGTCAAATATTTATGGGGATCAAATGGTCTACTTGCATTGCAGCAGCTGCTGTGTTTAATATCATGAAAATGCGTGTTATGATGTCAATGACAATGAAAAACGCTGTTTGCCTTCCCACGAGTATTAAATTGCCATAGGGGGAAGGGGGGAGGGGGGGGGGGGAAGGGAATTACCACTACATTTGCATACAAATATGTTTGGGGGAGTTTCTGCCTCCTGCTCTTTCTGCGCAACCTTGGTGGTGTCGAATGGCATTTAAATGCTAAAATCATTCATATAATGTCATTTATATAATGGTTGATATTCATCAATGTTTTTTTTGGAATATATATTATATTGTATATTCCAAATACAAGTCTTTCTTTGAATGTATATTCAATACACACACACACACACACAACACACACACACACACATATATATATATATATATATATATATATATATATATATATATATATATATATATATATATATATGTGTGTGTGTGTGTGTGTGTGTGTGTGTGTGTGTGTGTGTGTGTGTGTGTGTACTTTTCTTACAACATTTTGAATGCCTTCCACACTTCTTCCCGTTTTCAGGTCTGTGTCTTGAAGGGGAAAACAAAAACTGGTCATATGTTTTTCCATTGATTAATTCCCGAAGCCGACGGCTGTTTCAGCCATTGAACGATGGCCATCTTCAGTGCTTACACTAGATCTTCAGTGGAACTACACTCCAATAAATAGGTGAGTTCATTCAAAAAATGACTGATAAGCAAAAATTGACATTTCATTATCTGATTTAAAAATCTTGCATGCACATAATACATTTTCTAAAAATACATTTGATTTATTTGGTCTCTTAATGATGAGTATATTATACTTTTTGTAAATGAAAAAGTAAATTAATTTTATGCAGATTTTTTATTCAGCAATTTAGTTGCTCTAAGCAACTAAATTGTTGAATAAATCTGTCATACAACTTTCCTACTTTAATAGTTACCAGATTTATGATGGCCTTTTTTATTTCCCATATCTAAGGTTAATTTGTGTCAGTTTTTTTGGTATAAATACACACATATAAAACTATTACGTCAAAGTTCAATAGTAATTACAGTTATTTAACTTTATTGTATTTTCAATCTTCAAGTGCATTTCTCTTGATCTATCCAAAATGAAAATCATTTTTTGTTCGTTGTTATAAATTTGATTATGTAGCATTGTGCAAATTTCTCGCAGTACTCGACATGCTGGGAGCTGCTGTCTCTCTCCTGTCCCTTTCCTGACAGCAGGAAAAAATATCCCTTCCCCAGAATTTTCCTCTCCTTGTTTCCATCCTGAGCTTTCA
The DNA here is from genome assembly GCF_015104395.2 of Macrobrachium nipponense. NCBI lineage: Eukaryota > Metazoa > Arthropoda > Malacostraca > Decapoda > Palaemonidae > Macrobrachium > Macrobrachium nipponense. Next base: position 56,622,644 of record NC_061098.1, on the reverse strand, counting down.
ACCGAAGTTTGTTTGAAATGTCAATCATGCGGACCCACTATTAGATAGAAATCCTCCTCTTTCTTATCATTTTTTTTGTTTCATTCTTCTTATTTTTCATTTGATTTTGTTTTGATTCCTTACGTTCATCTTCGTCATTCTCTTATTAGGTTTCAGTCCATCTGAATGCCCTAACCATGATTCTCTTTCGATTAGGGAATACGAGATTACGGTAATTTCCAAATACATGGTCCGCTTTCGAGAGTTAAGCAACAACAAGAAATCTGTTTGTGGAGGGGGGGGGGGGGGGGGGGGGGGGGCGAAGTACGAGCCTATAATAATTTCCAAATACATTGAATTAAGCTGGGGTTGGGGGGGGAGGGCGACCAGGTGGCAGGACTACGACTATTATAATTTTCAAACACGTGGTTCGTGTTCAGGAGCTAAGGAGTAACGAGAAATCTATTTTCTCGTGAGGACTAAGAGCCTGTAATAATTTCCAAATGATCCTTTATTTTGCGGGGGTGGGGTGGGGGGGGGGGGGGAGGCGGACGGCGGTAGAACTACGAGCCCATAAGTTTCCAAATACTTGGTCTGTTTTCTAAAACTAAGGAACAGCAAGAAAACAATTTTTTTGGGGGGGTTTTTTGGGGGTGGGGGGGGGGGGGGGGGGGGGGGACTATGAGCCAAAATTAATGTTCAAATACGTGGTTCGTTTCAAGAACTAAATAATTGAATGATTCTCTGTGCATGTAGTTTTCGAACTTTTATCTTTTGCGTTGTACGATTATATTACATAACTGTGTGCAAAGTCCCAACACAAAGCAATGTATAAGATATGAAATATTTACTGTTTTTGTATTTGTATGCATCAGTTCATCAATGAATTTTTAGCCGATTTATCTCCTTCCTTAATCATCACTATTAGGTATCATTATCTTCCTTATCCACTTCCTCTCAACGTCCACTTTGTTATTAACTTATCGTCATGTCTTTCCTGTGCTGATCCTCTACAATATTTATTCCATTCTCCTTTCTCCCTTTTCATAATTCTTATCAAAGTAAATTTGGGTCTTCCGTCTCTTGTGGTGTAGCCAGCTGACACTGTCACGTATACTGTTCTCCCAAGTCATCTCCCTCTCCTTTTTATTTTTATCCTCTCCACGTAATTCCAGTTTTAAGGTGTCATTTCTAAATCTTTCCCGCTATCTGACCCATGACATTCTTCCTGAAGCTGTACTCTTAAATCGACGGAATCTTCCAGATACAGTTTCATTCACTCCAACAACCGTAGAACTACTTTTTCAGCAAGACTGTAGACTCTCCCTTCCTTTTTACCAGTTCGCCGCTGTCCCTTCCCGTCTGCTGGAGTTTTCCCAGAAGACGTATTGTCTTTCGCCACATCCTGGACCTCCCCTTGATTCATTTAACTCGTCCCCTGTTGCTGACCGCCGATCTCCATTTCAAATTTCCAAGTTCCTTTCGTTGAGGACAAAAAATTCGATAAAGCGGTTTACTCTACTTTATGGTGGAGTTTTGAGTTCAAATATTTTGCAGAAGAACGATGTACAATTCTAGTTCAATGTGTTAAACTGGAGACTGGTGAAGGAGAGTTTCTAAAAGATAAGATATTCTAGGAAAACGGTGTGTAGTAAATTATCCTGAAATTCGAAGCTTCGCACAGTTATAATTTTTCAATAAAATTCGTCTTGAATTATTTGATATCTTTGCCACCGGTTATAGCTAAGTATAAAACCATAATATATATATATATATATATATATATATATATATATATATATATATATATATATATATATATATATATATATATAAATATTTATATATATATATATAAATATATATACTATATATATATATATATCCCTATATATATATATATATATATATATATAAATATATATATATATATATATATATATATATATATAGATATATATATATATATATATATATATATATATCTATATATATAGTATATATATATATATATATAATATATATAAATATATATATGATATATGTATATATATATATATATATATATATATATATATATATATATATTGGACCCATGCATTCATTTTTTCGGCAATAGCAGACTCACGTATTCGTAAATTTCTCTTCGGACCATATCTACCCATTGTTTGGTTGAAATTCACGTATTCGCTTTATTTGTCTATGAGAATATCCACCAAATTCCTGTTATATTTTTAATAAATTTCATAATAAAATGCACTTTTTTTGATAAAACTATTAACAAAACCTGGTATAAACATTGCGTTGGGTTTTCTTGAGTTTTAGTTAACAAAAATCAGCAGTTTTAAGCATTTTTATAAGGGTTTCACTATCCGCGGATTCTAGCTATTCGGGGGGTGGGCTGTACGTACCCCGCAAATACGGGGTGAACACTATACTTATATATATATATATATATATATATATATATATATATATATATATATATATATATATATATATATATATAGATATATATATATATATATATATATATATATAATATATATATATATATATATATATATATATATATATATATATGTATGTATGTATATATATATATATATATATATATATATATATATATATATATATATATATATATATATATATATATATATATCTATATATATATACACATTCTTATAGACGTGAAGCTGTATTTCCAAGCCACTACTATTAATAATGTTACCTGGATTCCTAACTTTTTATTTAAAAGGAGAGAGAGAGAGAGAGAGAGAGAGAGAGAGAGAGAGCGAGAGAGAGAGAGAGAGATTCCCAGGAGGTTTGTTTGTACCATGGAACCCAAACAGAATACTCTTTATAAATTGACCAAATGGACACTTTCCTCGGTCCGTGGAAATAGTAAATATTTAAACAGACTCAGAATAGCTCGCCTGAAATATTCAGACTCTCTTTATAGTTTTGTCCGCAGTTTTAAAGGTTATATGTAACAAAACGATCTATTAGAAGAATTAACTGTATATAATACCTCTCACCACTTTTGCAATAAGATTTCTTCACGCTTTCCTGTGTAACAAAAAATTCTATTTATCGATTTGTATAAAATAATTTTTGATTAAAATAGTGTTTTCATATTTTAGATTAGAAATATAGCCATGTTATATTGAAAATGATAATATACAATCTTATGTTGAGATGATCTGTTAATGACAGGATAGTGTTACAGAAATGTTTCTGTTAATTCATTATTATTATTATTATTATTATTATTATTATTATTATTATTATTATTATTATTATTATTATTATTATTATTATTATTATTATTATTATTATTTATTAAATTTCATAGACGAACAATGTCAGTTTTTATATTATTCTCAATATTTATCTTCTCCATGGTTAGCATCGAACTTTTCGAAAACAGAACCTAACCCTCAATCCATTGCCCCCTTAGGGGGTTTGATGTAATCGGGGAACCTCAGGCACCTTAAGGATATTCACAGCTGCGACCCCCTTCATTCCTTTGACTGTGCCTCCGTTCATATTCTCTTTCTTCCATCTCAATTTCCACCGTCTGCTAACAAATGTGTCACAGCGCAACTGCGAGATTTTCTACCTTTTGCCACCTTTAATACTTTATAAACCTTAATTTCCGTTTCAGCGCTGATTGACATCGTAGGTGCCATGGCCTGGCATTTGGCCTCAGTATTCTATTTCATTACCTTTGCCAAACCCATCACCACTAAACTAAAAAAAAGCAAAAACAAGATATTTGTATCCTATTCAGTCAAATCCATTAAAGGGAGGGTTGACCCAAACGTTTTTCAATATTCCTCGAGATGAGACCCATTCACGTGGGTCAGAAAATTTCAATCAGTCCAGTGGCTCGAACTCTGATGATAAAAATGTTGGCTTGGAAACGCGAATCATTCACTGAAAGATACCAGAAAATTGACAAGAATTGCTTGATCACAAATTAATTAACGCTATTCTTGTATTCGAGAATTGAAAATACGTGTTGTTTGTTTGTTTGTTTGTTTGTTTTTAAAGGGAATTATATGGAATATGTGATGACTCATATCTGTGGCGGATTTTATTAGTTAAGTAGTTGAGCTTATATTTTTCTCTACGTTCAGTTGCCAGTTTCCAAACTACAGGAAAATTATTGATGAAGAAATTGACTTTTCTGACAGATAAGATTGTGCACATTTTGTTAATTGCCATAACAGTTATACTACAGACCCTAACACTTGTGCAACTCTAAATGCACATATGTAATGGCCAACATGTTCTCTAAAAAGTTGTTCTTATAGATAGGAAGGAAAATAAGAATTTTCATATTTAAAAGTTGGGCAGAAAATCTTGTGAAAAATGATGAGTTTGGTTTTTGAGCAGCCATTACTTGAATGTCAATTAACAGACATCTACTTCTTCAGTTTAATATTTTTATGATCTCTTTTAATGACATAGCCATCACCAACATGGAATACTAATAGATTTTATTAAAGAATTTCTTATTTAGAATCATGTGATATATAGCCTAGGTTTCCCTCTCACCTAACTCACGAGCTCTCTTGCCTTTCCTTTTATTCATCGTTTTCCTTCAATTTATTGACCCTTTTCCTTCCATTTACTTACCGTTTTTTTCAGGCGCGTTTTCTCATCAGCAGAAAACCCCTAGACTCTACTTGGGCGGCGGCTCTTAGGCCTGTTTCATCTGGTTAATTCCTCGCCGTTGTCAGGAATCGTTTAAGCCGCCGTATATAAGGCCCATTTCTTCATCGAATGACCTGGGCTCCACTCGGACCTTAAACTTCAGGCTTCACTATGACTTCTTTTGGGCTTCACTTTGGCTTTAAAGGCAGAGAGAGAGAGAGAGAGAGAGAGAGAGAGGGAGAGAGAGAGAGAGAGGTTAAATAATTTCTTTTTGTTTATCTGTTATATTTTTGTGTGACATACGAAAGTGATTGCCGTTTAAATGACGATTCTTCTTTATATTGTTCGAAGGATATTGCATTAATCAATCTATTCTGCTTCTGTTGATATAAATCACGTATTACTCCAAACTATTTCCATGAATAGATATCTGAAACCTTGCAATGATAAGGAAGCATTATATCATCTATACCTCTGATTACAATAAAACTACTTGAATCCAGTTCCTTATCTAGAATTGCATTGCTGAAAATTTGTCATCCATAAAAATATGATTAGATAAGTTTAAGTTTCTCATTGTTACTGATTTTTCGGGTTCATTAAACTAGTGACAGTATACTCGGAAAGAAACTTAAAAATTTCTGCATTACAGTAAGAGATAATGTAACCTAGATTTCATTCTAGATGGGAACAAAGATACTATAAATACATGTGTATATATATATCTATATATATATATAATATATATATATATATATATATATATATGTATATATATATATATACATATATATATATATATATATATATATATATATATATATATTTATTTGAAAGGCTCAAAAGTTTCTGTTGGTAGAGAAAACACTACATGTTTTCTACTGTTTTTTATTTCTATTTAATCAGAATAAAACTAAAAAAGCGAGAGGGTACTTGGATGAGGACTGAAAAGTTATATATATATATATATATATATATATATATATATATATATATATATATATATATATATATATATATAGTATATGAAAACGTGAATAGAAGTTGTCAGTGTCAACAAAGATGAAAAAAAGCAAGAGGTACAAAATAACGTCTCTCTCTCTCTCTCTCTCTCTCTCTCTCTCTCTCTCTCCCTCTGTGTGTCTCTCTCTCTCTCTCTCTCGCTCTCTAGTCACGTCATCATCATCATCATCATCATCATCATCATCATCATCTCTGCAACAGTTTTCACGGTAAAGACTTGAAGGTAATTTGAACCTAAGTCTCCTTCATCAAAAACTAAATTTGATTTACAGAGGCGAATTTGTTTGAAGCAGGATCGCAGATGAACTTCCCAGAGGCGAGAGATTTATAGCTCATTATCAAGAGGAAAATTTAATTAAGCACTGTCATTTACCTTCTGCTTAGCGTTATTTTTGTGGCGCATTTTTTTTTTTTGCAACTTTCTGACTCGGAAGTTAAATCACCTGTGATGCTTAATGGATCTTCAGAATTATATATATATAGATATATGATATATATTATATATAGATATATATAGTATATACATAGATATATGTATGAGTATATTACACACACACACACACATATAATATAGTAGATAGATATATATATCTAGCGTAGTATATTATACCACACACACACACAACATATATATTTTAGATAATATAGATATATATATATATATATATATCATATATATATTATATATAATTATACACACACACACACAACACACACCCACACATATAATATATATATATATACATATATATATACATATATATATATATATATATATTATATATATATATATATATATATGTAGTGTATACACACATACATACATACATATATACAGATATAACTCGAATAATTACTCATCTCTTGTAAATGATAAAGTGAATACTTAAGGGTAAATGAACGGAATGAAGTTTATTCAAATATTTCTTCTTTCGCCATTGGACCAGTACACTACTTTGCATTTTATTAATTTCGTCTTCCATTCTCCTTTGGCTATTGGTACACCTGTCCGGTAATTCAATAGCTTTTCGTTGACAGTTACATTAAATTTACCAAGTTGCTGATCAAACATTAATTTTAATTTATTTTTTACAGATGAAAGTGATCTAATATGCCTTATTTTTTTTTTGTAGCTGTTTGAGTTTTGATAACAGATAGTCGTGGAATTTCTAGCTATAAGGCCATTGAAGAAAGGTCTTGTTCTCAATTTCCAAACAATTTTCTGTTTCTGCTCTCTTTTCGTATTTATCCCTTCCCCTTTCAGTATTCCCTTTCCTCTTTTTGTTTTGTGCTGTTTCCATGCATTTCTCTTTCAGGTTATCATATTCTTCCTATTATTCAGTTACTCGTTTATACGGTGTGTATGATTGGACACTATAGCTCATGTCTCTCTCTCTCTCTCTCTCTCTCTCTCTCTGGAGACAGAGAAGGAAAGCTATATGCATATAGGGGACCTAATAATGAGACAATCACAAATAAGGAAGCAGTTAAAGACCTTGGTGTGATGATGAATAGGAACATGTTATGCAATGATCAAATAGCAATTCTGTTAGCAAAATGTAAAGCAAAAATGGGAAGCAAAAAATTGTTGTTACGGCACTTCAAAACAGAAAAGCTGAACACATGATTATGCTTTATAAAACATATGTTCGTAGTCCACTTGAATATTGCAATATGATATGGTACCCACACTATCAAAAGGATATTGCACAAATAGAGAGTGTACAAAGGTCCTTTACAGCTAGAATAGAAGAAGTTAAGGACCTTGACCACTGGGAAAGACTACAATCCTTAAATTATATAGTCTAGAAAGGAGAAGAGAATGCTACATGATAATTCAGGCATGGAAACAGATAGACGGAATAGCAGAAAACATCATGGAACTAAAAATATCAGAAAGAGCAAGCAGAGGTAGATTAATAGTGACCAAAAACTATACCAGGAAAAATAAGGAAAGCACACAGGACATTAATCCACTACGCACCAGCATCGATAATGCAGCGTCTATTCAATGCGTTGCCAGCTCATCTGAGGAATATATCAGGAGTGAGCGTAGATGTGTTTAAGAATAAGCTCGACAAATATCTAAGCTGCATCCCAGACCATCCAAGATTGGAAGATGCAAAATATACCGGAAGATGTACTAGCAACTCTCTGGTTAGACAATAGAGGTGCCTCACACTGAGGGACCTGGGGCAACCCGAACGAACTGTAAGGTCTGTAAGGTCTCTCTCTCAGTAAATGCATGAGAACTAGGTAAGGTAAATAATTGGGGTCTGTAAGGGTAAATCTCTCTCTCTCTCTCTCTCTCTCTCTCTCTCTCTCTCTCAGTAAATGCACGAGACATGAATACAAGAGTAACTAGGGCCGACAGTGGTAAAAATTTATCTTTTTACACTGCTCTCTCTCTCTCTCTCTCTCTCTGTTCAATAAATGCATGAGAGGCTGGGCATAAATTCAATACATTATGAGGACCTACAAGGGCGGACATTCATCTCTCTCTCTCTCTCTCTTATAAAGATGCATAAGCTGGAGTTTATTTCGAGAGTCACTGGGTGTCCTCATGAATTATTTGGGGCAACTTAAAAAAAAAAAAAAAAAAAAAAAAAAAAACACAAAAAAAAAAAAAAAAAAAACTGGGGCCGAGCGGTGCAGCTTTAAAAGTAAATGTATTCCGACTCTTAGTCAGGCTTTCATAAGGGAAGAAGAATGCATGCAGATATGAGGGCTGTTTGTTTTCCCCCACCATTTAAAAGTTTGATGATGTTTCGTACGGTATAAGAATATCTTGCTTGGCTGGTATTTGTCATGAGAGTTTTTGCATTGTGGGAAAATGTCCATTCAGGAGATGGCGGTTCTTCATGAATCGGGCATGAGGTCTT
>NC_061098.1:56590599-56613595 GCF_015104395.2 Macrobrachium nipponense | reverse complement strand
GGGCATGAGGTCTTGAGATGGATACAGTCATACATACTCATACATATTACATACAACAGTCTATTCAGGACAGGACTGGAGACCTGCATATATATCATGATGGAGTCTGGGGTCCTTAAGTCCAATACCGAATACGCACACCATTAAATGCTCTAAGTGAATTATCGATACCGGACAGCAAATATATGAGTTTTTCATCATTACTCATTATGATTACTCATTATGATCTATCATCATCCTTCTTGAAAGGAAGAACGTATAACCAAGAATAACAAGAATATTCAGAGAATATTTTAACCCTTTACGTTATTTTTAGAGAATATTCTTCAGCCTCCATAAAACATATATCATGTAGAGATCTGTCCCAAGAGATTTAAAAGGGGAATAAATTCTTCTTTTCTGTTTAGGCCGAGGAGGTAAGAAGCCAGTTTCTCATTTTGTAGTTCTCAGTAAACGCATGACTACTGTTGCCTAAATAAAAAGCGAGCCTATTTTTACGTACATGCAAAGTAAGGTCACTTTCGCGTACTTCCAAAGAAAAGCCACTTTTGCATACGACTAAAGGAAGACTACTTTTGCCTACATCCAAAGCAAGACCACTTTTCCGTGCGTCCAAAGCAAGACTAATTTTGAGTACATCCAAAGCATAACCACTTTTACTTACATTCAAAGCAAGACTACTTTTGCATACATCCAAAGCAAGACGTCTTTAGTGGTCAGCCAAAAACAAGGCTACCCTTTGCATGCATGCAAAGCAAGACTATTTTTGCTTACATCCAAAGCAAGAATACTTTTGTCTACATCCAAAGCAACCCCACTTATGGTTACATCCAAAGCCAGACTGTTTTTGCATATATCAAATGCATGACTACCTTTGCATACATCCAAAGCAAAACTACTTGTGCGTTGCATACCAAAGCAAGACCCACTTCTTACATCCAAAGCAAGACTACTTTTGCGTTCAACCAAAGCAAGACCCACATTTGTTACAGTCAAGCTAGACCACTTTTTTGCTTATATCCCAAAGCCACTACCAATTTTGCGTACATCCATAGCAGGACCACTATTGCTTACATCTGAAGCAAGATCACATTTGCTTACAACCAAAGCAAGACCACTTTGCTGACATCCAAAGTAAGACTACTTTTGCTGACATCCAAAGAGGTAAAGTAATAGGAATACAAGAATAAAAAGAGGTGAAATACGAATAGAAGATAGAAATCGACTTACAAAAGCGAGTCCATTGTTGCAAGTGTTTTATGATTCAGGCAATCAAGCATCTCTGGTTTTTTCCTAGTCCAAGAAGCTTTCAGGTTTCATTTTGAAATACTGATGAACTCAACTCGCAAAGGAGGTTAAATCACGTTAAAAAAAATCTCGTTTTCTATTACGAAAAAAATAAGATAACAGATCTCCGTTTGCAATCACAAAAACACTTGAAGACCAGTGAGGTGAGTGAGTACGTGTCCACAAGTAATTTTTTTGGGTTGACATATAAATTTTTTAAAACAAATAATTGGCGACAGTGTTCATAGGCATTCTTGTGTGTATACTGTTTGTATATTAAAAATAATAAAATAGATATTACCCACAGCCTGGCCCAGAAGAATTCCATGTCAAAGAATCTGCAAAGGACAAAGAACACCATCAATATCATTTGAGTTTATCCCCAGTTGCCACATTCCCCCTCCAAATTTAATGTTGCATTGGATGCAACATCAAACAAGGAATAAATGTCTTTGGTGCAATCGAGATTTCTGTACAGCGTATAATGCTGTATGAGACTCAGCCACGTCCCATGAAACTTTCAGCCATGGCCCGGTGACACCTGTAGCGGTAGCAGACGCACGATGATGGCAAGACTTAACTTTGAATACAATAAAAACTACTAAGGTTAGAGGGCTGCAATTTGAAGATCTGAGGACGGACAGACCAAACCATCTCGATAGTTCCCTTTTACAGGAAACTAAAACTAAATTTTGAAATTACTGGTCATTTAGTGTTTGTAATTAAACGCATTCCTCACATATCGCCTGGCTTTATAATTACGAGTTAATTACTCTGATTAGGAATTCTGATCCATATTTTTATCCGGAAATGCGTATAATAGTCTCCCCCTAATCGTGGAGTAATCTAACTTTTGTTTAGTGCCCGTAACATTTTCATTTTATCCCCTTATACAGTTCTGGTCCCGTTTCTAGCTTCACAACTTAGTTGATAATCCCAGGTTTCTTGGTGCTCGGCTCAACCTTATGGGCAGCTTCATTTAATTAAGGCTGACTATCTATACGATTTTTTGGGGGTTGATCCATTTCATTATCAACTTGTGTTGCTATTCCTTGGAATATATGACGACAGATGAACGTATCCCGTTATCTTTCATATAATACTATGATTATTTTTCAAGTTATTTTTGTGTTTATTTGATTTTATTGAATAATTCATTGAAAACTTAAGTAGTGTCGGCCCAAAGTTATATTGCCCTATTGTAGTCATATCTATCTATATTTCCCTTTGAGTCACGATACGACTCTTAAAATAAAACACGTGTTGAAATAGTAGACATTTGAAACTCAAATCAAACTCTGGAAGACGTTTGCTCACCTGTAAGTAGGGAACTCCCAGTATTTAGGCGGGAATTACAGCTGACTTTCAGAACTCAACCTGTTTCTTAGGAAATTCACCTTTTTTATGGAACTTACCTGTCTTGAGGAAACTCCCTTGTCTACAGAACTCACCTATCTTTAGGGAACACACCTTTCGATAGGGAACTCCCTTGTCTTTAGGGAATTCACCTATTTTTTAGGGAACTCTCTAGTCTTTTCAGAACTCAATAATCTTGAGGGAAAGAAACACCTGTCTATAGAACTCTCCTATCTTTAGGGAACTCGCCTTTCGTTAGGGAACCCACCTGTCTTCAGGGAAGGCTCACTTATCTCTAGGAACTCCCTGTCTTGAAGAGAATTCACTGATTTTAGAGAACTCGCCTCACTATAAGGAACTCGGCTATTTTTAGGAAAGTCACTAATCTTTAGGGAACTTACCTGTCTTTAGAGAACTCTTTTGTCTTAAGGGAACTCACGTATCTAGGGAAAAGCCTTGCCTTTCTGGAACTCACCAGACTTTCTGGAACACACCTGTCTTTAGGGAACTCACCAATGTAGGGAACACCCCTGTCTTTCTGGAACCCATCTGACATTGTGGAGCTCGCCTGTCTTTAGGGAACCCATCTGTTTCTTTAGGGAACTCTCCTGTTCTTTAGGGAACTCACCTGTCTTTAGGGAAAAATCTCACTCTTTAGGAGACCCCCTGTCTTAGGGAATCACCCTATCCTAATGAGAGTAGTGGCCGAATAAAGTTGATTTCCATCAAGAATATATATACGCATATAGACTGTCGGATGTATCCACTTATAATACATGTTATGATGAGAATAGTATATCCAAATATAAACACAATGCGTTGTCAGTAAGAGTATGATGTTTGAAGAATATTTAATTATTTTTCACAGATATAATATTAGTGCATGCACAGAATGTCTTTAACAAATGAAAGGTAAGATTGATTTTTTCTTTGGAGAGGAGATAGAGAGAGAGAGAGGAGAAGAGAGAAGCGAGGAGAGAGAGAGAGAGAGTAATATTCAACCTCTCATATTTAAATGTATAATAGACACACCACACAACACAGAAAACACACATATGTATATATTTATTATATATATATAATAATCTATATTATATATATATATATATATATATATATATATATATATATGTAAGTGTTACATAATATAAAAATATGGAATGTTATTCCATATATAAAAACTAAAACTATGATTAATTAAAACCAGTGACCCAAGAGGTCAACCAGTTTGCTTGCAGGAATGTGATCAGGCCAGATATGATAAAGTAGGCTAAAATGACGTGTTGTATCAGTCAGTGTCTAGTTTGCCGTCATCTGTGGTCATCAAACCTATTGTGGAAACGGTTGTCAAAGCTTCCTGCTTGAGACAACCACAGTGACCTATAACCCAAACGGCCTACATGACTTGTAATCTACTATGTCATCTGTGCGTATGTTCGTATGTTCGAGCTACTGTCTGCTCACTTTATGATTTGTCAACCAGATTGTAGTCAGACTTCATTTAGCCATCATCATTGGAAGATCTGTCCAATTTTATCTGATCTTCATCATGTAGATTTCGAGAATACAGATATTTTTATACTCTGTTTCAACTGGAAACCTCGCATCAGAAAGAAGATACTGAATGAACTTAGAAATTATCATCGAAATCCAAGACACTCCAATGAGGATGGAGAGTTATAACAAACCGACCTTAGCGTAAATTATCGCAGGTCTAAATAACCTCACAGGGCGCCTCATTATACAAAGGCATCAGCCCACACACACACACACACACACACACACACACACACACATATATATATATATATATATATATATATACTAGTATATGAATGTATATGTCTATATAACATACACACATACACATACACTCACAAACATAAATACACATTCTCCTTTGCATAAGCCTCTCATTTCAACACGATACACTACAGTCAAATCTTTTGGGCATCAAATGGTCTACTTGCATTGCAGCAGCTTGCTGTGTGTAATATCATGAAAATGGTGTTAGGATGTCACTGACAATAAAAACGCTGTTTGCCTTACCACAGTATTAAAGTGCCTTAGGGGGAAGGGGGGGGGGGAGGGGGGGTGGGGGGGTTGAGGGGAATTACCACCACTACATTTGCATACAAAATATGTTTGGGGTAGTTTCTGCCTCCTGCTCTTTCTGCGCAACCTTGGTGGTGTCGAATGGCATTTAAATGCTAAAATCCATTTTATAATAATGTCATTTATTTAATGGTTAGATATTCATTAATGTTTTTTTTTGGAATGTATATTATATTGTATATTTTCCAAATACCAAGTCTTTCTTTGAAATGTATATTCAATACACACATACACACCAAACAACACACACACACCACACACCACACCACACAAACACACAGTATCATATTATATATAATTATTATATATCTCGATAATTATCATAATATATATATTATATGGTGTATTAAAACACACACACACACACATACACACACATATATATATATATATATATATATATATATATATATATGTGTGTGTGTGTGTGTATACACTTTTCTGGCAACATTTTGAATGCCTTCCACACTTCTTCCCGTTTTCAGGTCTGTGTCTTGAAGGGGAAAACAAAAACTGGTCATATGTTTTTCCATTGATTAATTCCCGAAGCCGACGGCTGTTTCAGCCATTGAACGATGGCCATCTTCAGTGCTTACACTAGATCTTCAGTGGAACTACACTCCAATAAATAGGTGAGTTCATTCAAAAATGATAAGCAAAATTGACATTTCATTATCTGATTTAAAAATCTTGCACGCACCTGATACATTTTCTAAAAATACATTTGATTTATTTGGTCTCTTAATGATGAGTATAAATTATACTTTTTGTAAATGTTAAAATGTGAAAAGTTAAATTTTAATTTTATGCAGATTTTTTTTATATATTAGTTGATTGTCATTTGCTCCAGACAAACTAAATTGTTTGAATAAATAAATCTGGTCATACAACTTTCCTACTTTAATAGTTAACCAGATTTATGATGGCCTTTTTTATTTCCCATTATCTAAGGTTAAATTTGTGTCAGTTTTTTGGTATAAAAACAAAACCACACACATTATACAACTATTACGTCAAAGTTTCAATAGTAACTTGCAGGAAAATAACTTTATTGTATTTGTCAATCTTCAAGTTCATTTCCTCTTGATCTATCCAAAATGAAACAATAATTTTTTTGTTCGTTGTTAATATTTATTTGATTATATGTAGCATTGTGCAAATTTCTCGCAGTACTCGACATGCTGGGAGCTGCTGTCTCTCTCCTGTCCCTTTCCTGACAGCAGGAAAAAATATCCCTTCCCCAGAATTTTCCTCTCCTTGTTTCCATCCTGAGCTTTCAACCGAAGTGTGTTTGAAATGTCAATCAAACGAGCTATTATAATTTTCAAACACGTGGTTCGTTTCCAGGAGCTAAGGAGTAACGAGAAATCTATTTTCTCGTGAGGACTACGAGCCTGTAATAATTTCCAAATGATCCTTTATTTTGTGGGGGTTGGGGCGGGGGTTGGGGCGGGGGTAGGGGTAGGGGGAAGCCGGACGGCGGTGGAACTACGAGCCCATAAGTTTCCAAATACTTGGCGTATTTTCAAAAACTAAGGAACAGCAAGAAATCTATTTTGGGGGGGAGGGGGGACTATGATCCTAAATTAATGTTCAAATACGTGGTTCGTTTTTAAGAACTAAATAACTGAATGATTCTCTGTGCATGTAGTTTTCGAACTTTTATCTTTTGCGTTGTACGATTATATTACATAACTGTGTGCAAAGTCCCAACACAAAGCAATGTATAAGATATGAAATATGTATCACAGTTTACGTTTTTGTGTATCATCAGTTCCATAATGAATTTGTAGCCGATTTATCTCCTTCCTTAATCATCACTATTAGGTATCATTATCTTCCTTATCCACTTCCTCTCAACGTCCACTTTGTTATTAACTTATCGTCATGTCTTTCCTGTGCTGATCCTCTACAATATTTATTCCATTCTCCTTTCTCCCTTTTCATAATTCTTATCAAAGTAAATTTGGGTCTTCCGTCTCTTGTGGTGTAGCCAGCTGACACTGTCACGTATACTGTTCTCCCAGGGGTTGTGCAATGGACGTGTCCAAGTCATCTCCCTCTCCTTTTTATTTTTATCCTCTCCACGTAATTCCAGTTTTAAGGTGTCATTTCTAAATCTTTCCCGCTATCTGACCCATGACATTCTTCCTGAAGCTGTACTCTTAAATCGACGGAATCTTCCAGATACAGTTTCATTCACTCCAACAACCGCAGAAACTACTATTCAGCCAACTCTGTAGACTCTCCCTTCCTTTTACAGTTCGCCGATGTCCCTTCCCGTCTGCTGGCATTTTCCCAGAAGACGTTATTGTCTTTCCGCCACCCCAATCTGGCCAGTGGACCTCCCTCCCTTGATTCACTTTCAAATCGTCCCCTGTTTGCTGACCGCCGATCTCCATTTCACAATTTCCAAGTTCCGTTTCGTGAGTTTTGAGTTCAAATATTTTGCAGAAGAACGATGTACAATTCTAGTTCAATGTGTTAAACTGGAGACTGGTGAAGGAGAGTTCCTAAAAGATAAGATATTCTAGAAATTTTTTTATTTATAATACTCCCGTTCAAAATACTTTAAACGGTGTGTAGTAGATTATCCTGAAATTCGAAGCTTCGCACAGTTATAATTTTTCAATAAAATTCGTCTTGGATTATTTGATATCTTTGCCACCGGTTATAGCAAAGCATAACACCATAAAAAATGACTGCATTGAGTCGGTTACAGAGTGAATGAGATTCAAATATTAAGCATGAGTTATTGTAAATTTATGATGTTTAATATTTTGTTTGTTATATCTCTCTTTGTATATCTTAAATTGGGAGGTTATTTTGATTACTTTTCCATTTAGTAAAATAAGGAAAATTTCACTTTCTGTTAAATTCTAAATTAGAGTTTATTTTTCTGTTGTAAGATTAGGTCTACTACTCTGCGTGAATTATAGTTAAAGCTTTCTGTCCTTCAGTGTCTATAATTTTCATAGGTTACTTGTAGCATTGTAGCATTTTGAATTTCACTTAGGTATAGGTATAGTATACTACACACACACACACACGCACACACACACACACATACACACACACACACACACACACACACATACACACACACACATACACACACACACACACACACACATATATATATATATATATATATATATATATATATATATATATATACATACACCTATATCTGGTGTTCATTAGAAAGATGAGATGGAGGGAAATACAGGAAGAGGAGATCTTACTTATAAAAAAGAAAAATTATCATCATTGCTCAAATTATAAATACATATATTTATATACATATGTATGTATGTATGTATACAATCATTAAGCTACAAATGTCGTTTAATATCTGATTCACGCTACCTCGGTGATAACTCACCGAAGGTGATTATTCTCCTTCGGAGATATTCCCAAAGTAACGTGAATTGGATAAGAAATGACATTTACAGATTAATGATTGTATATAAATCACGGTTATGTGATCAAAAAAAATTATTATATATATATATAATTTTATATATATATATATATATATATATATATATATATATATATATATATATATATATATATATATAATATCACATAACCGTGAGTATTACCGAGGTAGCGTGAATCAGATATTAAACGACATTTGTAGCTTAGTGATTGTATACATACATCAATATGTATATATATATATATATTTAATAATTTGAGCAATATGATTATGAATGACTCTAGACTTCAAACCCACCAGATTTTCACCATAATGAACAAGTAAAAAAATGCGCCGAAAAAAAAGTTTTCTGTACAACGTATAATGCTGTACAAAACCAACAGCTATGACCGGTAGCGTTTCAGTCGCTCACCACCAGATGTGGCAGAATGAGGGTGTGTCCCATGGCTCCGGATGCACGATTCATGGCAATCTTTAACCTTCAATAAAATAAAAACTGGTGAGGCTAGATGCTTGCAGTTTGGTATGTTTGATGACTGGAGGGTGGGTGATCAAAATACCCATTTGCAGTTCTCAAGGATCAGTAGATTTTAAGATCTGAGGGCGAACGGACAGACAAAACCATAATCCTCAATAAAGGCGGTAATATAAAAGAGAATCATGATTGCCTACGTATACAGATAGGATTTTTCATAGAATGAGTCCTCCCGATTCGTCTGTTTACAGACACGATATCACGGCATCAAAACGCGATGTATAAATCCCTTCATGCGTGAAATTAATCCCCCAGAAGATAAATCCAAGTCTGTGTCGAACCTGATACGTGATTTTCTGCAGGTAAATTGGACCGAGAAGTCTTCCAAATTTATCTTTCTCATCCGTGGCTGGAGACACGCGTTTCAAAAGGCACCTTTTGCATGAATATAGACGAACCGCTTGCTGTTGCTGCTTCTTACCGGATTAAAGCTCTCTCTCTCTCTCTCTCTCTCTCTCTCTCTCTCTCTCTCTCTCTCTCTCTCTCTCAGCAAGCACAGCTGCAGTTTCGATAAGAACACGCCTACGCATTATGAAGATTTTTCCGCACGAATATAGATTGGACTAGCCTGCTTTTTGGGTTAAGATCTCTCTCTCTCTCTCTCTCTCTCTCTCTCTCTCTCTCTCTCTCTTTTTATTATTATTAAAACTTTTCCGAAGTCATTGTGGTATTCAATTATTATTATTATTATTATTATTATTATTATTATTATTATTATTATTATTATTATTATTATTATTATTATTATTATTATTTCGAAGATGAACTGTACGCAAAAGAAAAAGCCTACCAGGGAGCCACTGATTTGAAATTCAAGCTTCCAAAGGATCTGGTGTTCATTAGGAAGAAGTAAGAGGAGATGAAGGGGAAATACAGAAAGAGGAGATTTCAATTATAAAAAAGAAAAATAAATGAATCGGTCATTTGTTAAGAATGCATTAAAATGCAAGAAGAATACTATTAAGGTAGCAATGCATTGCATGCTTCGCTTGACCTTCTGAAGTTCTAATTGCACTACATCCTGAGGGAGACAGTTCCACAGTCCAACGGTGTGAGGAATAAAGGGCTGCATATGGGTGCTGTTGTTCATTAAATTTGTCTGCTCTCGGCAGGAAACCGATGATAAACTGATAAACAAATCCTAACTGCTCATAACATGAGGCTGAAACCCACGACCACGAACCACTCATAATCTAAGTTATTTCATCTATAGCTTTTATACTATTCATCTATTTAACTTAAATTTCAACCCCTTGAACTCAGATGAGAACTGTCAGGTGGTAGGCCGGGGATAAGTGGAGATTGTTAGAAGTGAATGCTTAGAAGTGGCGGAATTTCACAGAGGCGATAATATAGATTTGATGTCCAACTTTTAAAGTTTGAATCAGTTTGTTGCAATAACTAGAAACACACTAGATATGGTTTTAAAGGACAAGATTTAATTTCTTATTCTGTGTACATAGGTAATCTTATTGGGTTCAGTAAACTTATTTTGCTATGATGAAAAATGATCTTGGAATTAGAATAAACAAATGACAAGTCACTATATTCTGATCATCCTTAGTGGGTTAAATGAACTTATTTTTCTTCTTCGAAAATTGATAAACAAAAGCTATTCTGATTATCGTTTGTTATGACGAAATATTTCAGACGATTAACATAATAATAATAAAGAAAAATCTGTTATGACAGATAAGCTCATTTTTCCCCAGAAGATTGAAACAACAAAGCCAATGACATTTAATAGTAATAATTAAAAAAAACTTCATATCCTGCACATAAATTAGTTCCAATTCCCATGACAGTAACCAGAAAGAATTACGCTTCGGAAATTATATCTCGGACACTGGTGAAGTTTAGATAAACATTCGTGTTTACTTTAACTGGTGGTTGTTTGTAAAGGCAACTTTATTTATTTACTTCTTTTCAGGATCCATTGAATGAACCAAGAGTGTTTGTATCTAAAGACAAAATCTTTTTAGCTGTTTTGAGTATTTTGTTGTAGTGGAAGACAATTTGTCAAAAAAAAAGCTAAGAATTTGGCAAATACAGAATAAATCGAAAAAAAAACAGTAGGGATCGAAGCTGAAGAGCTAAAAGCAGTTTGAAAGTCAAAAGAATCTTAATTTATATAAAAATAATACTTGAAATTGTAGAAGACAGGAGGCCAAAATTTCAAGGTGAAGGAATTCTATGTAATAATGTACCTATTGCATTGGCAGGAAATGATAAGGAATTAAAGGACTTAATTGAGAAACAAGTATTATAAAAGTAGAAAATGTGTTAAATTGATTTACAGTTTTTTTCAACTATTATTATTATTATTGGTTAGGAGATAAAACTAGTCTGGTAAAGTTAGCTGGAGAATAATGACCACGAACTCCCTCCTGTGGAAGAATAATTCCTAGCCTGCCCCACGTAATCCATTCAAATATTTGTTCACAAGGTATTTTTGATATAGGACTTATTAATTAAATATTTTCTGATATAAAACTTATTATGCAGCACAGAATACAAAACAATACTTGTATTATGCAACAGAATAAAAAGGAGTACTTTTGTTATGTCACACAGAATGCAAAGGAATATTTTTGTTATGCAACGCAGAATACAAAGGAATACTATTGTTATGGTACTCAGAATACAAAGCAGTACTTTTATTATGTAACACAGAATACAAAGTAAAACTTTTATCATGTAAAACAGAATACAAAACAATACTTGTATTATGCAACACAGAATACATAACAACACTTTTATTAATGCAACACAGAATATGAAGCAATACTTTTAATATGCAACACGGATCACAAAGCAATGCTTTCCTAATGTAATCCAAAATACAAAGTAATACCTTTATTATGCAGCACAGCTTAAAAAATAATACTTTTATTATGCTACACAAAACACAATGTAATACATTTTCCATAAGTGTGAGAAACTCGTGAGATAACGTTAGGAAGTGAAAATAATATATTTTTTCGAATATAATGAAGACTGAATAAAATTACCCAGCGTTCTGTAATCAAGTGTGATTACGTCAGACTTGTAAGGTTCCCGAAAGCCTTTGAAGCCACTTCCGCTTTCCCTTTTATGCAGAAGCCGATAGGATGAGAAGTAGGATACCCCTGAGTAACTCAGGTCTGATATAAAAAGGGAAAAAGTTAAGAATATTGATGTGAAAGTTTGTGGTGGGTAAAAATCTAATTGTTTTTAGGTCTTATTATTTTTTCCAGGTCTGTACGCATTAGATTGCGCTATTTAATAGTACCTTTAGAAAACAAATTTAGAAGGAGTATAAGAAGTGACGAGAGAACGGAAGTCGGGTACAGAATGATGAATAAACTCAAGAAATAAAGGAAAAAATGCTCTAGACGCGATAAAAAATGGTAAGACATTTTAGATTCACAATTCTCACTACATACCTGTTTATTTCAGAGATACGAAAAGAATTGAAGTATATTTTTAACCACAAGCAGATAAGGGAATGTAGGAGATAGTATTTTTTTTATATTGTGTATTTTCATTATCGTATTTTCGATGTCCTTATTTTGCTGAAGGATTCATCGACCCTCGTAGGAGTCTTCAAGAGAAAGTATTTCCAATTAACTTTCCACAAAGGCCGTTTATATCCCAAGTCGACAATCATGTTTTTGGCTGGTTCAGTTCAAGAGGCCATGCCTTCCTAGATACTGCTTCTTTCGTCTTCTGAATTGTGAATCTCTCTCTCTCTCTCTCTCTCTCTCTCTCTCTCTCTCTTTCATTCTGATTATTATTTTGTTTCTTTCGTCGTCTCCTGAATAGTGAGCTTCTGTCTCTTTCTTTTTCTCTGTCTCTGATTATTATTCTGTTTCTTTTTTCGTCGTCTCCTGAATAGTGAACTCTCTCTCTCTCTCTCTCTCTTTTATTCTGATTATTTTTTTGTTTTTTTTCGTCGTTTCCTGAATAGTGAACTTCTCTCTCTCTCTCTCTGTATCAGTTTTAATCGAGGTAACCCTTTAAATAACTAAGACCATTAAAAGTGGTGTTGAATAAGAATACAGTTATCGGAAAACACAAGACCGGAGACCCCTCAAATACTCTTACCTAAATAACGGAGAAAATAAATTAATCCTATATATGCATAGAATAATGATAAATACTGAACTAGGTGATACTGATATTTAAAAAAAGAAAAAAATAAACATTGGGGTTCACGTGTGTTCAAAGCCGTTTGCTTATCAAGGGACAAGTAATTTTGATTGATTTTTTAAAGTTTCTGTCAACACGTAGATAAGTATTTTTGTCAGTCATATTGCAATGTAGAGGCGGTTTGTCATTTGAGAATACCCGGTGAAAAAACGATGCGAATCATAAACTGAATAAACATATATATTATAGATAAAATTATAAGATATTTTATGAAAAGAAGCAGAGCAAGAGTGACGTAGGAGAAAAGAAAACAAAAAGAAGAGTCAGACTCAGGCAAAAGTTGTCTGAGCACCATATGGTGTGAGAGTGGCGCCATCTGCTCCTTCTGCATTATTGCAAACTAACTTTGCAACTTGGCTTCATTCTGTAATGCTCTTCTTGTTGTTGTTTTGCTTCCTGATAGATATCTCTCCTCCGAGAAGTGGAGAGGAGAGAAGAGAGGAAGAGAGAGGAGAGAGAGAGAGAGGAGAGAGAGAGAGAGAGAGAGAGAGAGAGAGAGAGAGCTGTAAGGAGAAATATAGAATATATCAATTTTTTTCTCTGATAAAATCACTAGAAATTGTTGTTTATTTTGTTATTTCATTATGTTTTATCTTCGTCATCGTGAAAGAGCATAGGTCTAAACATCATAGCTTACATCTAATTGGTTTATCTTTTCCCCATAGGCCTAGCCTGCCATAAAAGGCTAGCGTAATAGGCCTACACCACAATCACGAAAGAAACTACTTATTACCTTATAAAGATCCTTAACAGGATAGCGTGTGTGTGTGTGTGTGTGTGTGTGTGTGTGTGTGTGAGAGAGAGAGAGAGAGAAGAGAGAAGGAGAGAGAGAGGAGAGAGAGAGAGAGGATAATTTATATGGTTTTAGGTATTTTCATCCCAGAACTTTGATCCCGGTCATTCCACTGCTGGCATTTTGACTCTCGGTTAATTGAGATGTGGTTTCTTTAACAACCGGTATTTTGACAACCACAAAACTAAAGCAAATAACTTATTTAGGAAGCATGCTTTCTTTTTTTTTAAATAGCTTAAGGCAATTAGCTTTTTTAGGATAATGGGAATGACATAATTTGATAGTTTAGTGGGTTGAAGGCTTAGTTAACATATATATTATATAGATATTATATATATATTATATATATATTATATATATTATAAAAGATATATATTATATATATACATATATATATATAATATAGATAGATCTATATATAATATATATAGATATATATATATATAATATATATCTATATATATCTATATATATATATATGATAATATATATATATAATATATATAGATATTATAATTATATATAATTATAATCATATATATATATATATATATATATATATATATATATATATATATCTATAATTTATATATATTTATATGTGTGTAATATATATATATATATATATATATATATATGCATATATATATATATATTTGTTTTATTGAATTAAATCAGTGACATTTGGCAGTTGCATCCGAGCCCCTACCGGTATAAAGGCATTTTTTTATACTCATGTCTGGCACCATTCAGAGAGAGACCCGTGGAGTAAAGACAAAGCAGACGCTAATGGGTAAAAAATGTATTGGAAGTGTGACGGTAAGAATGGCAAAGCACACCTGCTAATGTATGTAGCCTGCTTTGCAACCTCCACTTCACACTTCCAATAAATATTTGACCCATTAGCGTTTGCTTTGTGTCTTTCTTAAATGAAATTGAAGTCATGTACGAGTTTCTTTCCTCCACGGGTCTCTCTCTGAACAGTGCGATGCATGAGTATAAAAAATGTCTTTTTACCGGCAGGGCTTGGATGCAACGGCCAGATGTTACCGATATACTTGAAGTAATAAAATGAAATATATTAACTAAGTCTTCAACCCACTAAACTATCAAATGATGTCGTTTCCATTTCCTCTATAAGGTAATTGCCCTAAGCTATTTAAGAAAATATACTACCTAAATAAGCTACTAGTTTAGTTTGGGTTCCAGATGACCGGGTGTTAAAGAAACCGGATCTCATTTTACCGGGACTAATATCTTTGCTGCAATCTAGGACTCCGATATGTAGAGCTTAGCCAGCTGTAGGCCTATTGTAGCACTATACCCAGGAATAGACCTATACTACCACTATACCCAAGAAGGTTTTATTTGGTAGTTTCAGCCTTACAGTATTTTCATTGTTATTAATTTATTATTCTTCAAAACGAACTTTCATCCTTCAGTATTTTGTTCGGCTCAGAAGGTCACAAACGAACTTGACTGCTTTAGACAAATGTAAATGTAGTATACCTGTATTGCGTAAAATGAAAGTATTCAACCTTATTTCTTTCAGTAATATAATTTTGACACCCTGTGTGGGTGGGTGGCGAGTTCCTTGTCTAAATTGTTGTCTGATAAGCTTATCTTTCGCTCAGTACGTTCGTTGCTAAACCGTGAGATTGCGCAGTTGTTAGATAATTTGTTTTACTCATTTCGTGCTTATCTGTTAGACAACAAACGGAATCATTTCAGTGCTTGTAACGATTTCAAGCCTTT
Source organism: Macrobrachium nipponense (assembly GCF_015104395.2). Taxonomy (NCBI): domain Eukaryota; kingdom Metazoa; phylum Arthropoda; class Malacostraca; order Decapoda; family Palaemonidae; genus Macrobrachium; species Macrobrachium nipponense. The sequence continues at coordinate 56,598,118 of NC_061098.1, read as the reverse complement.
CGTATTTATCCTAGCAAATGCAGAAAGCAGTATTGACTTTTTGTCTAGTGTAGTGTATGCAAATGAACAAAAATATTTATTATTATTGCTTATTTTTTAGAAAGGTTATTTAAATTTTTCGACAATTCTGACCTTAATGTTATTCTATGCTCAAATATAGTGGGTTATTATTTATAATAATGATTTCGAAAATAAAATAATGAAACAGTCGTGGAAAAGATTTTCATGCTTAATAAGGTGTATCTTTAACAGTATAAGCGTAAATGTAATTATATTTTTATCGTTAGATACCAACGCTTGGCATTAATTACCTAAGTTCAGCGAACTAAAACCTCTTAATATTCTTGAGGAAAGAAAGTTCTGAGAAAATCCTGTGTAAATGAACGTACAAATTTTATTTTACATATTTACATAAACAATAATATAAATGATAGATATGCAAACTGTTATAACATTAAGGTTCGTGCATTCAAATTCTCATTGAACATCGAAAAACATCCCTGGCTGTCACCACATCAACTTTATGATGTATCAATGATGTAAGGAAATGTCTATATAAAAAAAATATAAAAATCAAATAAAATTATTAATTTAAAAATGTATGAAAAGCAAAAAATTAGTAGGTTGAAAACTTCATTTACTTTCACATTTTAAAACCCAGATGTTGACAAATGATTATGTGGGGTGTCATCTGTCATATTCATGGTTGCAAAACACCGGCAGCTTCTTTTTCGTCTGTTGTTGATCCAAAATCTGGAATTACGTAGTCTGGAACCCTGGAACCGTTAATGAAAAGTAAGGAAAGGATTTATAAGTATAGTTTGGCAAGAATCGTGTTCACACACACAATATATATATATATAATATATAAACATATATATATATATATAAAATATATAATTTATAATATTTATATATATATATATAATATATATATTTATTATTATATATTTAATATATATATTATTATAATAATTATATATAATATATAATATATAATAAGATATATAAGGCATAAAGGGGCAAAATAGGAGAGGTGAAACGAAGGGGTTACGCGGAAGGGAGCGGGCGCCTTTTTTTGACCTCCCAAAATGCTCCTTTCACTTAGCAGACTGACAATCACGAAGATAAGTTTACAAAGAAAGGTCGTTTTAATGACAGATAATGATTATAAAGGAAAATATGTAACTAGAATCCTACCCACCTGGAGGATTAGTAACCTTCCTAAAACAGGGGTACAATTTAAGAGGTTTATAATAGGTCAAGTCCAACTGCTCAGAAGCAGGGACAAGACAATTAAGAGATTATACAGGGCGGTAACTGACCACACATCAAAATTTTATTTTGGAAAAAAAAAAACTTTCTCGCAAGGCAAACCTTTCTATGTAAACTTTTCTTCATTTTCAGTCTGCTAAGTAAAGGACATTGAGTCGAAAAGCCTCGCAGTACACCTTCGTTTCACTTTCGTTCGATGATTTTACCTTTATTTATATATTCATCACGTTCCAAATTTTCGTGATTCAGTAATACACACATATATACTATTAATCTCGTGTGTCTGCATTCGTGAGACAAGTGAATTATAGTCATTTCGATTAAATGAAATTAAATGTCGGTCGAGTACTGTCAATCCATTAAAATGATACAGATTTAAGTGTTAATTCACCTGGTATTACTGCTGTGAATAAAAGATAGAGATATACAGAAACATTGTGATGTAACAGTGGCTTGAAATAAGTCGAATTTATTATAGAAGTTCCCTTTGGATTGCAGGATACTATAAGTAAACAATCCCCAAGTCCGGGAAAATGAGAGAAAAGCCATTTTTACACCAAACGAGACCTATACGGTGTAGTTCAATTAGGTCTGTCCCATACCGTTAAAGTCGAGGCAATTAGGAACCGTAACCAGTTCGTGTTTTGGGCAGTTTCGTAAACTTTCCCCCCAACTTTGCTGGCGTTATGGTAGAAATTCTACGCCTGTCCATTTCTCTCCCTGTCGGAAATACTCTTAATTCGGATGCACAGTTTTTGTTTATTTAAAAAAAATTTTTTTTACCCTTCTAGAAGACTGAATCGAAAAGGCCTTTCCAACTTCTAACCTCATATTAGGCAGTCTTTGATTTCTGCCGCTAGGTGTCACTGTCTACACCTTCTCAGGAGTATTGTTTCTCACATGTCTACTCTCTAGAAATCAAATTGTCTTCGGGATACTCTTCTCTGTCGCTGCTTATCTCTCTCTGTTAGAAAATTTGAAAAAGAATGGGTTTTCATCGCTGCTTCCGTATTCCCGACGATTAATTCTCCTTAAACCACTCGATTGTTCTCCGAGCTTTGCCTTTTCGTTTTCTCTCTTTTTTTTTTATATTATTTATGAAATCGGGGATATTTAGGGATGTTATTTTGATAAATTCATCGCCTTCTCCCTTCTCCTGCAAGCAACATCACATGTACAATCATTCAGAACAGTGAATTATGAACTGAACTTACTTCTTCACTCTCAGTTTAATAAGAATCCTGGTCACGGACGACGAGACTGTGTCGGGACTAAGTCCTCGCGCTCACAAGCACAAGTCCAGTTGAAATACTTGGCAACGGAGACGATTATGACGAAAACGACGAAGCCAGCGGTTATGACCCAACAGGACATTGGGATATCTACGAGGATGTCAGTATCGTCACTCATGTCTTTGTATCGTGACGATGGGGGGTATCGTCAACACTCGAGTAGAGTATATCTATACACTAGACATTCCTGGCCAAAGGCAGGGTTCGTAGTGAGAGCGACCGCCACCAACACTATTTGTAGAATGTTTCAACACGCGTGGCTAGAGATAAGAGCTCTGATAACTCGTGTATGGGGGTGGGGGGGGGGGGGGGGGGGGGGGGGGGGGGGGGGGGGGGGGTGGGGGGGGGGGGGGGGGAGGGGGGGGGGGGGTGGGGGGGGGGGGGGGGGGGGGGGGGGGGGGGGGGGGGGGGGGGGGGGGGGGGGGTGGGGGGGGGGGGGGGTGGGGGGGGGGGGGGGGGGGGGGGGGGGGGGGGGGGGGGGGGGGGGGGGGGGGGGGGGGGGGGGGGGGGGGGGGGGGGGGGAGGTGTGGGAAACTGCCGGTTTGGAAGAAACACCCCCACAAACGTTGTCTTATAGTCATACCTGCTGCGTATTGTAACAGCTTGTTTTGATGCAGCAGATACATAAACAACTTTTTTCTTATTTTTGTTGTTTACACAGCTGTTGTAGCAAAGTTAATCCCTTCATCTTGAGAGAGAGAGAGAGAGAGAGAGAGAGAGAGAGAGAGAGATTTTTTCCAGTTTCCATCTGTAGAAATATGGTAACTTTGACAGCTCATACCTTCAAATAAAATTGACCACAAATTCATGCCGTTTTGATATGCTGCAGATTCTGCTAATACGTGCAGCGCATGCGCACCCCAGTTAATGAGTCTTGCATTTGCTTACCTTTTCATTGCAGATCAAGATGCTGACAGAGCTGGAGCCCGCAGCGAGGTTCAGCTCTTTAGACGAACTAGTTCAACAATTGAAAAATACAAGGGTGCAGATTTTTCGAAGGTTCTATCCAGAAGTGCTGTCACCTATTGTGGATGCAGACAAATGATTTGAACGGGCCAACAAAGATCTTGTTTACGGGGAGGTTGATTTTGGCGAGAATCTCAAGGATAAAGGCGCTGGAATGGTGTGAAATCAAATGTGAGTCATTATCAGCCTTACTTTCATTTGAATTCTTCATATTTTGTATATTTTTTTTTTATTAAATTCCAAATTGTATGGCTTGACGCAAGACTAGTCTATGCCTGTGACAGGTTGTATAGTTTTGATGGCAGTTGGTGAAACTAATATCGTACAGAATATTAGTAGAGATAAATTACAAATAGTATTTAGTTGAAGGGTGGAATGTATTTAGATGTCAGTCCTGTGATGTTTGCGATGTCACAACTGTCTCTAATATACCCAATTGACAGATGTGATATAAAAAACTGACAAATGACAACATGTTCAGAATTGACCGTGATCTGTTTGGTGTCACTCAAGTCTAATCTGAGATGCTAGGTTCGAGCGTAAAGCACTGTCGAGCTTATCAGTGAAATTTTATTGGTGGGGTTTGGGGGGGGGAGCGACGTGGCCATTACCTGTGGCTGCGGACTACATGGAAAGAGCGTAAAAATTCTATTTGCAACGTGTGATTCATGTTAAGGTTTCTCCTCGTCACCGCAGTCATTCCTTTTCAGTAAGTAGTGTTTAGGAAATTGATTGACACTTTGACTCTCCCTCGATCTGAAAAATGAATAGTTTTCTCATTTGCTGTGAAGAGATATCAAAGATGGTATTGTTATCTAAGTGTTAGTTATAAACATAAGTACACGCAAGTTAAATTAATCTTTTTAGATAAAAACGTTGGAAAACGTAACTAAATAAGCATGAAACATGTGATATACTATAACACGTCTAAAAAATCGTGGTTGGTATGGTATTAGCGTCCCACCTCGGTGGTCGCGGGTTCGATTCTCGGCCATTCCATTGAGGAGTGAGAAATGTGTATTTCTGGTGGTAGAAGTTCACTCTCGACGTGGTTCGGAAGTCACGTAAAGCCGTTGGTCCCGTTGCTGAATAACCACTGGTTCCATGCAATGCAAAAGGATCATACAAACAAACAAAACTCAACTGGTATTTGAATTGTAAGGAAAATGAGTCGTGTGATTATCTATACTTTAAACACACGAGATTCTCGTTTCATAAATAGTTATACGGTGAAAACATATAAATCACTTCTACCAGAAAAAATACAATGGTATTCAAATTATGACAGCAATCTTGATACTTTTAAGAAAGGAACTTCTTGCTTTGCAAGTCAGTTATGGTAAAAACATAAAACCATTTCGAACAGAAAAACTAAACAAAAACAGAATATATACGAATTACGAAAAGTAAAAGTAGAAATTCTAGTCTCATTCCTGTCCCCAGAATGAGAGTTTGAAATGATAATGAATTCATCAAAAACTCATCTTATCATTCCTTCAGCTTGCAAGCAAGCACGCCTTGAAAAGAATTGTCTTTTTTTATTCTTTTCTTTATTTTCTCTCAAAGTTGACGCAAAGCAACTCTAAATTAGTCATGAATGTGTAGGCAGGTGGCGGAGATTAGCTTCCTTGGAGAAATGAGCTTTGTATTCTTTCAATAATGAAGTTGGTTTACGTTACAAAGTCCGCGGAGAGAGAGAGAGAGAGAGAGAGAGAGAGAGAGAGAGAGAGAGAGAGAGAGTTGAGATGAGAAAGGAAATTTTAAAGTGAAAGTAGTAGCTTTAGAAGAGAGAGAGAGAGAGAGAGAGAGAGAGAGAGAGAGAGAGAGAGATTTTGGCAAAAAAAGTTGAGACGAGAAAGGAAATTTTAAAGTGAAAATAGTAGTTTTAGAAGAGAGAGAGAGAGAGAGAGAGAGAGAGAGAGAGAGAGAGAGAGAGAGAGAGAGAGCAGCTTTTAGCAAACAGGGTGGAGATGAGAAGTAAAAGTTTAAAATTCTACCAATAAAGCTTCAAGCTTTATTGGTAGAATTTGTCTTAAATATGATTAAAATCGGTAATCATAATTGTATCTTAATTCACTACTATTAGGAGAGGAAGGATTCTGACGATAAGTTCTATTCAGTGAATGCTTTAGAAACTGGATATCACAATTTAATTAATAAATATAAAACGGATTTATTGTTACTTTTATAAGAGAAATTGACTCTACTTTTGTTCATTTTACCTTCTGACGTACATCAAATGTTTCATTCAAACGTAGTAAGGTAAAACGCTTCATTCCCAGACGATCAAATCGGGAAGCCCAAATCAGAGCCTCTTCTGGGGAAATCCTGCCGGGAGTCTCGGCCATTTCTTCGACCGTTGGCGGAAATCGAGAGCCGAAATGGGCAGCGAAGGTTCGCTGGAGGCAGAGAGCAAATCTCTGAGGCGAAGGGATGATTCGGGAGACGTCCGGGAGAGATTTCTCGCGGCAGAAAATATGGGGGAGAAGAAGAAGCTCAAGACGAAGGGTTTTTCGGTCAAGCTGAGGCGTTGTTCGTGAAAGGCAAAGAAATGCTTGGTATATATCTCCGTGGTAAAATGTTATAGGTGGAAGAAAGTATATTATACAAGGCAAGATGTTTATTAGAAACCATAAGAAATAAATGAGCTTCAGGAAATGATGGATATATGTATTTTCCAAGGATATAGGCACTGTGTTCCCGCGTTGCTATTTTCTTTTATCCGAAAACCTATTGGCTCTGTTCTCATTGGCTAGGGGAATATCATTTTGAACATACACAGTTATGATATATACAGTATATATATACATGTGTGTGCGTATGTATTATATATTCATATATACATTAATATAGTATATATATACACACATGTCTGTATACGTATATCCATAAATATATACATACATACACATATATACTTGAGACGTATCCTGTTTTGACAGAACAATTTATTAATATATATAGATGTATAGATGTATAGATATATTTACTATATATATATGTACAGATATATGCTATATATGTATATATGCATACTGATCTCAAGTATAAAAGGCCCATTAAAAGACTCTGATTTAAAGCTAAAGACTATATTTCGGTGGACTTACTTCCACACTTATCAAGCAGGGAATGACAGAAGGAGTTTCACTAGTGAAATATATAGTGGCAGATATGCCCCTAGGTGATGCCTGGGGTCACCGCTGAGCCGCCATAGGTTCTGGTAATTGCCTTAATCCACTTCATTGTTGCCTTAAGGAAGATGTTGTCTAACTGGTCAGAGTCCCAGGCTCCATATGTATATACGTATATATATGTGTGTATGTATGTGTGTGTATATGATACATGCAAACACACACATATCGTCTTTCCCACCGTTATCCTTACATTAAAGGGTCAGTTGCCTGATTTGCCTTCTCCACTGCCTTCTATCAAAGGCATCGTCCTCCACCAAACCTCTTTTCTCCATATCTTCCTTCACTTTATCTCGCCATCTAATTCTCTTTCTCCACTCTTGATCTTCTTCCCAAGCCCTCTTCGCCCCCTCCTTTTCATCCATTCTCAACACATGCCTATACCATTTAAAACGTGACTGTCTTATCACCTCTGTAATCTTTACTAAACCTGCCCCTCTTCTTTTTTCATAATTTTCCAATCTCTCAAGCAGCGATATTCCCATAATCCACCTTAGCATTCTCATCTCTTTTTGTCTCAAGCTTTACTTCCTCTTTTCTTCTTAGAGCCCATGTTTCTGCTCCATACATTAACACTGGTCTTATCACTGTGTTATAGATCGTGACTTTTAGCGTGATCGACATTTTCGTATACTATTCCAGCTACCTCTCTCCACTTCCCCCATGCAGCTTTTATCCTACCATCAACTTCAGCCTCACATTCTCCCTCTCGGCTTAAAGTAGATCCTAAGTATTTAAACTTTTCTGCCTGTTTTATAACTGAGCCTCTTCTTTCTCGTATTACTATTCTGTTTT
>NC_061098.1:56555599-56583099 GCF_015104395.2 Macrobrachium nipponense | reverse complement strand
TTTTGTCATTTCAAATCTAACATGTTATCCCAAATAAAGCAGAGAGAGAGAGAGAGAGAGAGAGAGAGAGAGAGAGAGAGAGAGGTTAGGGGATGGATAAATGGAATCATTTTATATAATAGATGATCAGCGATGCGACGAAATAGATGTCACGTCCTCAACCAATGGCGTCCAGTAATGTGACAGAGAGAGAGAGAGAGAGAGAGAGATTATCCAATATGTTAGTAATTCTTTCTATTCGTTGCTCTTGTCCACCGTCTTCCTGGAGAACGGATGACATAAATCTATGCTGCATATGTCCAGATAATTTGAACCTTGGAAGGGAAGTAGCAATTATTGCTATATTTACGTCAAAATACTACTTTTAACAAAAGGTGATTTAGTTTTTGATATAATTAGGGTTTGACTTTTTGTTACTGAGTCAAAGAACCTTCTGGCCACCCCTTCATTTTTTTATTTGCAATCAAGCTTAATACGCTCAGAAAGTAACTAATTTTTGATAGTATAATTGGATATGGCACCACTTTTTACTCAGGAATGAAAGGAGGAATCTTATTCCCAAGAAATTTGCCCTGTGACAATGACAGAACCAGATTCTTAAAGCAACAACATGTTTCTATAGCCGTATCAAACAACAGACTAGAAAGAGAGAAGAATCAGCCTGATAGACTGTAATTAAGAAAACAAGGAAACGGAATCGAAGTGAATAAAGACGAAATTAATTTGTTTTGTAATGAAATCAGTCTTAAGAGAGTTTTAACTAACTTGAACCAAACTACTATTGATCGATAAAGAGTTGGTGAATAGTTGTTAAATTCAGATATATTCCAGCCTTCGGTAACTTGGAATCGGTACATCAACAAGCAAATGAAAATAGGGCCATTTATTTTATCCAAAATACTTTTACATTTTAAGATTCCGAAAAATCTTTTCTTGGGGCCACAAGATGCTAGTTTATTGTGTAACACATTTCCATATGAGATATATATGTGGCTCCCACGAATATTTTAAGCTTTTTCCTCGCAAAAAATATGAGCGAAGAGTACCTGGAATTCTTTTGATATTGGGAATGGGTGGTTTTATTGTTTAATCAGGACTTGAAATTTTTTTGTGATGTCATGTAATTTATGACAGCCATATGTAAATTCGACAATGTCTGCATGCTATTAAAGTGGAAAGGTCAATACGTTTTGAACTGATAAAGCTGATTAGCAGTTCCAAAATTTTATAGTCTCTAGTTGAAAATGATCAGCATAGTTTATTACAATCAGATAAGCAATTTTCCCCAAAAAGCAATCAATCCAGAATAGGATTATTATGCAAAATTATTATTATTTTTTTTTTACATAATAAAGATACTGTAGGAACCAACACCCAGTCCATCTTACCTGGCTGGCTGATCTTACAACGAGCATACAAGAAGCACAGCAGATGTCACGCATCCTTTGCACATTTGTTTTCATTCATATTTATGTTATGTGAAATGTATCATCCTGAGCATAAGCATTACAATGTCAGCATTCCAGCTATATGTATCGTGACTTCCTTCGTGTCATGTACAGTGATTTATGTACATCTTTCCATCCGCCAACAAACACATTTGATCGTACTGTGACATCTGCTTTGTTCGCTTCGTGTCAGGCACTACATTTCCGCTCGCAAGAGCCATTGACCTGTCCGTTTGTTGTTTAAATAAACTAGTCTTAATCACGCCTTTACTGCAGTACTAATCTGATTTGTCAGAGCTTTGGAACTCAGATCATGGGATTGGAAAATATAATGATTTCATGACATATATTTTATTAAATTTTTTGTCCTTATGGGATAGTGATATCATTTATTGCAAAGACTAATGACGAATGACATATAAAAGAGTCACTATGATGATTATTTTGTCTTCTCACCATAACATTAAACATTAGTGGGACGAGAAACTCCGTTATATATCAAGCTGTATATATTTCTTTTACTCTGATCATTTTCATTTTAAAAACTTTTATAAACCTTTTCCCCTCATCTTTGGTGACCTAAACTTTCCCATTTATTATTCATTTCTGTGGAGAAGTATGCTACGTTTTATTATTCATTATTTATTATTAATTTTTTTACTTGTCTTTCAGGTCTGAGGTGTTACAATAAGCTACTTTGAATTGACGCTCTTTCAAGGGAGGACCATAGACCCATTTACTCTCTTAGACGACTTCATTCCACGTCTCTGCACTGACTACGTCAACGATAATTTACATTAAGTTTAAGAAAAGAAAATGTAATAATACTACTTCCTTTCTCCTTCCAGTGTCCTATCCATCCGCCACAACCCGAAAAAACGCGGCATTCTTGTCCTATATATCCTCGTTAACTCCTTTATGGCGCGTGGGAGTCATTTTAAAGCCTGCGCACATTAGGGTTCTCTCAATAGATGGCGCGGGCAGTCATTTCAGAAGGGCCGGGTTCCATTTGGCCTCCTCGATCTGGTGTCACGTCCTCTCATTTATAACGCTAACTGTGGCTTCTTCTCCAAGAGAGTGAACGAAGGAAATCCTCAGAACTTACAAAAGGTGTTTTACTTTACTTTTTTTTTTTCATTTATTTAAGAAAGTTTTGTTTTTTACCTTACGTGTTTTTTGTATAATGAAATATTTTACAATGTTTACAATGTTCAAATTGTAAATGATTTTATGTTAATTATCATTTCCGTCCGTACAGATTAAAGACTGAAATCATAACGAAGGATATTGTGACCTATATCTTTTGATTTAATATGATACAAAATGAATACAGGTCTTAAACCCATTAATGTGTTATAATTCTTAAGATGAAAGAAATGAGAGGCGAACTTATAAAGGGTCTTTTCTCTCTATATTCTCTTGCATGTATTCATTCACCTGCCTTTAATTACTTTCGAGAGGGGATGCAATGAATTGATTAAAAAAACTTTTAATCAGTAAGACGAAAAAAGTGTTGAAATGTAATATATTTACTCGTAACCATAGAGGAGCACACAACAGTCCCTTCTTCCTTGCTGTTGATTTGCTGTTGATGACGTCACTTGTTCATTTCTCTTGAATTGCTGCCATATGTTACTAGTATTCTAACTTCTAACAAAGATCTATGCACATGTAGCCCTCCATCTTGTTTACGCATATTTTCATAAAGTCTTGTTAGGTATTCGAGAGACTAACAGATGTATGCGAAAGAAAGAAACCTCCTTAAATGCTAATTATTCGTCCTTTTCCTTTATGGGAGAGTTGCTAGTTTATATTTAAATGGTGAAAGGGGCGTGTTTGTATCCAAGGATTTTGGAGTAATAACCAAAATCCTAATTAGTTTTATTAGGAAATTAAAGGTGTAAAATCTCATGGGCTCCTTTAATGCCCTGATAGTGGTCTACATTTATTTTTAAATTATAATTGTGAGAAATCAATAGAATTTATCAGTGCAAAACCAACTTTCTGTAAGAATTCGTGTTCACTCAGTTACATATAATGCAGGAAGGTAGTGTTGGGGGAAATGACGAAAAAGATTCTTTGGTAAGTAACTTCACAGATTGAAAAATACGGAAAATACTTCGTACGGAATTCAAGTACACATTTCATCAAACTTCCAATGATTCTATACGAGTATATATTTGAAAGCCCTCATAAAGTTATAGTTTCGAGATTTAAATGTTATTTGTACATAGTGACTCTTGGCAACTATATTGATACGTAAGTAGCAGTTCCCATTTATACTTGTTGCTGACGACGTCATCAGGTGTAGCAGATAAAAACATTCCCTTCTTGGAGGGATGTAATACATGCGTTTATTGTTTGCTGTTATTTCCTGTTATCTGTTATTTGCAGGCATGTGTGACTAGATTATGACATTTAAACTTATTAATAATAATAATAATAATAATAATAATAATAATAATAATAATAATAAGAATCAACCATCTGATGTTCATGGACGACATCAAGCTGTATGGTAAGAGCATCAAGGAAATAGATACCCTAATCCAGACTGTAAGGATTGTATCTGGGGACATCAGGATGGAGTTTGGAATAGAAAAAATGCGCCTTAGTCAACATACAAAAAGGCAAAGTAACGAGAACTGAAGGGATAAAGCTACCAGATGGGAGCAACATCAAACACATAGATGAGACAGGATACAAATACCTGGGAATAATGGAAGGAGGAGATATAAAACACCAAGAGATGAAGGACACGATCAGGAAAGAATATATGCAGAGACTCAAGGCGATACTCAAGTCAAAACTCAACGCCGGAAATATGATAAAAGCCATAAACACATGGGCAGTGCCAGTAATCAGATACAGCGCAGGAATAGTGGAATGGACGAAGGCAGAACTCCGCAGCATAGATCAGAAAACCAGGAAACATATGACAATACACAAAGCACTACACCCAAGAGCAAATACGGACAGACTATACATAACACGAAAGGAAGGAGGGAGAGGACTACTAAGTATAGAGGACTGCGTCAACATCGAAAACAGAGCACTGGGCAATATCTGAAAACCAGTGAAGACGAGTGGCTAAAGAGTGCATGGGAAGAAGGACTAATAAAAGCAGACGAAGACCCAGAAATATACAGAGACAGGAGAAAGACAGAAAGAACAGAGGACTGGCACAACAAACCAATGCACGGACAATACATGAGACAGACTAAAGAACTAGCCAGCGATGACAATTGGCAATGGCTACAGAGGGGAGAGCTAAAGAAGGAAACTGAAGGAATGATAACAGCAGCACAAGATCAGGCCCTAAGAACCAGATATGTTCAAAGTACGATAGACGGAAATAACATCTCTCCCATATGTAGGAAGTGCAATACGAAAAGTGAAACCATAAACCACATAGCAAGTGAATGCCCGGCACTTGCACAGAACCAGTACAAAAAGAAGCATGACTCAGTAGCAAAAGCCCTCCACTGGAGCCTGTGCAAGAAACATCAGCTACCTTGCAGTAATAAGTGGTACGAGCACCAACCTGAAGGAGTGATAGAAAACGATCAGGCAAAGATCCTCTGGGACTATGGTATCAGAACGGATAGGGTGATACGTGCAAACAGACCAGACGTGACGTTGATTGACAAGGTCAAGAAGAAAGTATCACTCATTGATGTCGCAATACCATGGGACACCAGAGTTGAAGAGAAAGAGAGGGAAAAATTGGATAAGTATCAAGATCTGAAAATAGAAATAAGAAGGATATGGGATATGCCAGTGGAAATCGTACCCATAATCATAGGAGCACTAGGCACGATCCCAAGATCCCTGAAAAGGAATCTAGAAAAAAACTAGAGGCTGAAGTAGCTCCAGGACTCATGCAGAAGAGCGTGATCCTAGAAACGGCACACATAGTAAGAAGAGTGATGGACTCCTAAGGACGCAGGATGCAACCCGGAACCCCACACTATAAATACCACCCAGTCGAATTGGAGGACTGTGATAGAGCAAAAAAAAAAAAAAAAAAAAAAAAAAAAAAAAAAAAAAAAAAAAAAAAAAAAAATAAAAAAAAAAAACAATAATAATGATAATAAGGAAGGAGGCCTTCTCTGAGGGCAGTAGCATTGAATACAATAGCTGAGTTTTTCAACGGCATTTAAATTTATATAGAATCTTCTCAATTCTTCTTATGATCTTCTTCTCGTCAGCATGTAGCTGGTGTATTAAGTTTCCTAAGGACATGTAAAGATTTTCATTTGTCTTAGGTTTATTCCTCTAACGTGTCGACAGCGCACAGGCAGTCATCTATGAGAGTATACAGTAAAGTGAATTAAGATACGTTTTACAAGTATTTATAACATGCAAGGTCGTGTACAATCAATCGGTGGGCGGGTCGATGAGCAGGGATTTTAATTGGCCGTTGGATGGTAACGAAATCTCTCCCTGAGGCGATGAGACCTGCGGAGTCTGGCCGGAGTTATTAGCGTGGGTTGGGTGTTGGTTGGGGTACCTACCTCTCTGCTTGTTCCTCTCTCTCTCTCTTTCTCATCTCTCTCTCTTTCTCTGCCCTCTCTCTCTCTGTCTCTCCCCCCTCGATCTCTCCTCTCTCTCTCTGTCTCTCCCCCCTCGATCTCTCCTCTCTGCCACGAGAGAGAGAGGAGAGATCGAGGGGGGAGAGACAGAGAGAGAGAGGGAGAGAGAAAGAGAGAGAGAAAGAGAAAGAGAGAGAGAGGAACAAGCAGAGAGAGAAAGAGAGAGAATAAGAATAAGCGAACGAGAAAGAGAGGGAGAGAGAGAGGAATTTGCAGAGAGAGAAAGAAAGAAACTGAGAGACAGAGAAAGAGAGGAAGAAGCAGAGAGAGAACGAGCGGAAGATGTGTCATCTGTACAGAATGCAGCAGTACCTGCCGCCCAAGAGGTAGGTACCCCAACCAACACCCAACCCACGCTAATAACTCCGGCCAGACTTCGCAGGTCTCATCGCCTCAGGGAAAGATTTCGTTACCATCCAACGGCCTTAATTAAAATCCCTGCTCATCGACCCGCCCACCGATTGATTGTACACGACCTTGCATGTTATAAATACTTGTAAAACGTATCTTAATTCACTTTACTGTATACTCTCATAGATGACTGCCTGTGCGCTGTCGACACGTTAGAGGAATAAACCTAAGACAAATGAAAATCTTTACATGTCCTTAGGAAAACTTAAATACACCAGCTACATGCTGACGAGAAGAAGATCATAAGAAGAATTGAGAAGATTCTATATAAATTAAATGCCGTTGAAACAGCTATTGTAATAATAATAATAATAATAATAATAATAATAATAAGAATAACAATAATAATAATAATAAAAAATAAGTAGCTCTAGGAGTCATGCAGGGGAAATAACGCACATAGTGATGGGACTCCTAAGGAGGCAGGATGCAACCCGGAACCCCACACTATAAAACCACCCAGTCTAATAGGATGATTGTAAAAAAAATAAAAAAAAGAAGAAAAAAATAAGAAATATGTATGCATTAAGCTACAAATGTCCTATAATATCTAATTCTCTCTACCTCGGAAGCTCTTCACTGTACGTCCTGAATTCTTGGTTCCGTAGTTCGCGCCCATGAGCCGACGAATTCTTATCTTAACTAAAAAATTCCCCTTCGGTTGACTTATATGAAAAATATATATTAATTCCGAGGTAGAGCGAATTAGATATTAAAGAAAATTTGTAGCTTAATGCGTATATATGAATCACAGTGATGTGATGACATACACATACACACACACACACACATATATAGATATATGTGTGTGTGTGTGTATATATAATATATATATATATATATATATATATATATATTATATACATATATATAATATATTAAAATGTGTGTATGCGTGTCATCACATCACTGTGATTCATATATACGCATTAAGCTACAAATTTCTTAAATATCTAATTCGCTCTACCTCGGAATTTATATATATTTTCATATAAGTTAACCGAAGGGGAATTATGATAATATAATAATAATAGTCTTTGAATGCAGAAAGTCCATAAATTGGATTATTTTATATTATATTACCCTCTATGTACATATTTTTCCAGGAAATTATATATAATTCTATGTATCTCTTCTCTCTACAAAGTAAGGAAGCTTACACAACTTTGTCTGTCAAGGTTTCAAGAATAAAAACTTTTTAGGTTTATGATTCAAAGAAAGACAAAAATTCTTGAAACATCTGCTATCAGTTTGATAATTTTATTTCATGTAGTGTTCTCTCTCTCTCTCTCTCTCTCTCTCTCTCTCTCTCTCTCTATATCTCTCTCTCTCTCTCCTTCCTCTTCTCTTAATCAAAGAATAATAATGGTAACAATACAGGCACACACGCTCTGTTTAAGTAAAAAATGACCTGACTCTTCTATGTTTGTCAATTTTATTCCTAAATTTATCGCTTAAAATCATTATACATGTATATTGATTTTTATTATGAAAATGATGTTTATACCACGATGAAAAAAAAATCAAATTAACATAAACTTGGAATTATGAGATTTTTTAACACATAAACTGGAGGAACCCCATAAAGTTCCCGCTATTTAGGCGGGAAATTTCCTGCCCTATGATTGGCTAGTTGATGACGTCATTAACTGCCCACTGCACTACGTCATGAATCACTGCCATGCATAGCTATTTATCTGTCTGTAAGCCACAATCTATTTACACATAACTCGTCTTTGTAAATATGTCCATAGTGTAAAAGTGTTAAATAGTAAATGAAACATTCTTAAATAGATTTCAAATAGAGAAATGATACGAAAGAGCTAATTATTCCTTATATTCCTAAATTGAGGAGTTACCAGTGTTTGAATTTGATGGTTTAAGGGGGCGTGTTCTTATCAAAGGAGTCTGGAATACTAACTAAGAGTCTAGTTAAGTTTGTCACAAAGTATGAGCTATAAAATCGAACTTTCTTGCTAAACGCATTTATTTTGGTATAAAATTCTTTAAAATTAATTATTATGAGAAACTGACAACTAATATCAATGCAAAACCAAGTTTTTGTAAGAATTAGTGTTCAGTCAGTTGGCTATAATGGAGGAATGTAGCGCCTGATTAAGAGACGATAAAGGCTAATTGGTTACGTCATGATTCGGGAAATACGGAGAATACTACATATGGAGATCAATATTACATATTTCAGTAACCATGGATGACCCTATATACTTCATACCGCTCACGATGTACAAGCTGACACCCCCTAAAATAATATCAGAAGAAAATGAATTCAGTTCTTTTGGATGGTGACACTTGGCAACTATATAACCCCATAAACAGCAAGACCCTCAGCAGGGTCCCATTTGATTGTTGATGCCATCAGGTATAAAAACTAACCTTCACGTCCAGCAGGAATGTAACACGAAGGTTTGTTTACTGAAAGTTAAATTTAAATTTTCTGTATTCTGTTATATAAATTGCTGCTTTGTATTTATTTCATGCAAGTTGGTTTAATGAAAATATATATAATTCTTCTTGGGTGTACGTTATTCCAATGTTGTAGACAGAAAACGACATTTGTGGCTTAATATTTGTGAACATATTAAAATCGTCACGTGTGTATAAGTGAGAAAAATGAGCTCTCTCTCTCTCTCTCTCTCTCTCTCTCTCTCTGTATACATACATACATACATACATACATACATACATACACACACACGCATATAAATGTAGATATATGTGTATATATACATATTCGCTAGAAGCAATTGCTTTAGAGGCATCCAAGAATTTCTTTCATAAATCTTCACAACGTTTGAATTATTTCCGATTCTCAAGCGTCAGATTCTAGTGAAAAATACACATACTTCTTACTTCCATTTATTGAATTTGTGTCGCGATAACTTTTACGCCAAACTGTGGCATTTTCAAACCACTACTGACTTACAATCTGAACTTGAATCCTATTTATACACATCATCGTGTGGAGAGAAATTGCTCTTGTGACCTTGAGACTTGAGTAGTGTTTGCTCGACGGATTAAAAGCTGAACCATTTAGGGTGGAAGCTTTGGGTGACAAAGAGCTTGCATGCTTTCTCTCCAAACGATGGAATGAATAGGTTGTCAGTCCAGATTGTCAGTTAGTAGTCACTTGAAAATGCCAGTGTCATAAAAGCTGTTTGTCGACAAAAAAAAAAAACTAATAAATGGAAGAAAGAAGCCTACGTATTTTTTTACCCAGAAACTGACTCATGAGCATCGGAAAAAACTCCGACGTTATGCAAGAAACTCATAGATACTTCTAAAACAATTTCTTTTAACGAGCGTACACACACACACACACACACACACACACACACACACACACACACACACACATATATATATATATATTATATATATATATATATATATATATATATATATATATTTCAAGGCTTGGGCTTCTATTATTTGGATCTATACCTGAATAAGTTTATAACATTTCAACATATCAGTATTATGATTTATTATAATAATCTCTGAATGTAAATGTTCCAGCAACTAGATCATTTAAGAAAATAATACGCTGTATTTCCAGAAGGTTAAAATTCTCTCATCTCTCCACTAGAAGTGATGTTTATACAACTTTGGCCGTCTCGTTTGGAGAGTAAAAGGAATCAGTTTTTCAAAGAACAGTTTTTAAAGAACATACTGAGAGTAACGGAACTGAAAAGAAGGTGGATTACATATTGGCGAAATAATTGGAGATTTTGACACGAAAATGGAATAGAATTTCTAATTATTATTGAGTGAATGTTTATGATGAAAATCATATCATTACAACAACGAAATGATCTGGGGTTTTGGAAAAACAGCGGACAGTAACACATAACCGTGTAACTCAACACAGTAACTTCATTTTAGGCGGGAAATTGGCTATCGATGACGTCATAGTTTTGCCACACCTACGGACTACGTCATTTGATGCCAAAATTTGTTATCACTCAGACTTTTAATTGCGATTTCTATACACATACTCCTTCCTGTGTATGCATATCGTCATAAAGTCTCAATGTATTTCCAGAATTTGCAAATGTCTTTGAAATTAAGAAATGCTGTTATATGCTAATTATTTGTAATTTTCCTTCTTGAAGGGGTTACCAATTTTTCTTTTTAAGAGAAAGACTAATTGGTAACTTCATGGAATGAGAAACACAATACTACGTATGGAAGTCGGGTTTCATGTTATAACACCTTCAACGATTCCTTACTTCAAGTAGCTCTCAGTATACAAGAGCAAGAATCCTTAAAATGAGATATGACGAAAATCAAATCACTTATATGTACTTGGTGACACCTGGCAACTACCAACACGTAAACACGTCATCAGATAGCGTAACCATGGACATCATTGCTACTTTCTTCCATTGTAGCCATTTGAATGAGCCCTAATTCTTAAGAAAAAGCTGTTTTTATGTCATTCATTGTTGTTCATCTCTCACAGTAGTTATTGGAATTAGTTTACATTTTGATAAGAAGGCACTTAAGAAAGAAGTTAGATCTCATAGCTGAGTAAAAACAAATAAAATACTCGCTTTGCCTCTTACTCCACACTCCTTGGATAAAGACACACCCCTTACACCATCGAATACAATGTATGGCAACCTTCAGATACTAAAAGAGAAAATAATTAGCACCTGAAGACCTTTTCTCTATTTGGAATATATTTGAGAACATTTTATATAATATTAAAGACTCTGTGACAATAGACATATGACCAAAGATGGGTCATGTGTAAATAAATGATGGTTTAGAGTTATCTAAATACAAATTTATGGCAACGATTGGTGACGTAAGCAGCTTGAGCCGTTAATGACGTATTGATGACGTACTGACAGCCAATGGAGGGGGGGCAAATTTCCCGCCAAAACAGCAGGAACTTTATGGGGTTCCTCCAGTTTATGCGTTGCTGTTTGCTGTTTTTACAAAAGCCCCAAAAATCTCAATTTTTGTTAACAATTTTTTTATTTTCTTTATAGTATATACGTTTATATACACCATTTTCATCAAAAACATTCAGTAAATAATGATTTATTAAGAATAAAAAGTCAGGTAAATTTTTCCCCTTCAACGGCGTTTGTGTGTGTGTATTTTAATCATTATTCTTTGAGATTAAATGTTATCATTTTTAAACAGATAAGATGATGCTTTTATCTGAATAATTTTCATGCAAAATTACCCTCATATCTCACTCAATGTATAACCATTTTTTAATTCATATTCTCTCCCAGTCTCCTTCGATTTTCTAATCCGTTTTCCATTCAATGCACTTTCTTTTTATCTATTTATCTATCCATCTCTTTAGGCTTGCCTTCAAATAGTAGGTTTTCAAGCCTGGAAATCTATCTATCTATCTGACTATTAATCTGTTTATCTATCTATTTATCTATCTCCCATTTATTGAGGCTTGCCTTCAAATAATAGGATTTCAAGTCTGGAAATATGGCTGTTTATCTAGTTATTCTGGCTTGCCATCTATCTGCATATCTATCTATTTATTCAGGCTTAAACACAGTAACAATAGGTATAGATAAAAACACAGTAACAATAGATATGGAGCGAAATATATTTCAATGAAAACACATAAAGGGTTGTGCTACATCCCTCCAAGGCGGGAATATTTTTGTTTACTATATCTGGTGACGTCGTCCAACCTAGTTATGAATGGGTCCAGCTGACGCTCTCCACTCTCGCTGGTCACGTGGTTGTAAAGTTGTCAGGTGTCACCAGCTGAAAATAAGTTATTCTATTTTAGTTAAATATAACTTTAAGGATGCCAGCTCTTATGTGCTGTTAGATATTAAGTATATAGAATAATTGGAAGGGTAATGAACTATGAACTTGACATCTATACTCAGCAGTCTGTATTTCTCAAACCATAAAGCAGACCAATTAGCCTTTAATATTATTTAAATCAAACGTTGCCTTCCTCCAGCGTAGCCAATAGAGTGAACACCGATTCTTACAAAAAGTTGGTTGACATAGAAAATTATAGTTAATCGCTCATAAGTAATTGTTTTAAAATGATTATATTATGATATAAAGGCACTGAATAAGAAAATAAGATTTTATAGCTTGTATTTTGTAATAAGTCCAGACTCCTTGGATAAGATCACGCCTCTTACTCCATTTAAAAGAAAAATTGGTAACTCTTCAACAGAAGGACAAAGAATAATTATCACCTAAAGGGATTTCTTTATTTCACATGCATCTATAAATCTTTGGAATATATATTAATACTAATGGCAATATGCATAAATGAAATTAAAATTTCTGTGTAATAAATCAAATTTAAAAGTTCAGTCGTTAGCAACATATGGCAGCAAATTCCATGACGTATTCAAGATATAACGCCATCAGCAGCTATACAGAAAAAAACTGTTGATAGTTACACCGTGTTTATGAGTTGCTGCTCTAGTTTCTCCCAATATTTTCAAATAGTTTCGTATGGTAGATAACATAGATAAGCAGAGAAACATAACAAGACAGAGCAGCAGATTTATTGTAAATTTATGTTGGAAGAGATAAAGGCGTTTTATGATTTATTTCAATTTCTACCAAACTCCCAAAGAAGTTCCTCTGTTGCTTCATTCATCCATTGCGATATCTCTGTATTCCGTCTCATTCTCAATTTTTTCTCTCTAGGACACTTTAAGTTACAATAAAGATGTATTCAGTTTCCTGTAAACATGGTTTCTACTGAACCTTGGATGTAAGTTATTTTTATTATCATTATTATTATTTTACACAAAGTTAGAGTAAGGTTTCACTAATGAGAAACTCAAAGGTAAGCTTACTCAACATTAAGGCATAATATTTGCAGCCTATCATAACAAGAAATAATGGAAACGATGACGTTACGATTTGTTTTATAAAAAAAAGAAAAAAAAGTACATTGAGGACACTGTTAATCTTCCTTATCTTGAAAATAACCCAGTACCTCCTCCCGAAAATTTGAATATACGTCAAATTGTAATATAGAAGATTCTCTCATTCATGCATCGGTACGGCGATCACCAGTCTCTCCGGAGGGCTTTCAACAGAAAGGTGATGTATTTCAGTGCTTCAGGGAGAGAAAACAAAATATCTCATAACCGTCCTTTGCCATTAAACTAACCGACTACAACTCCTACAGGTTTTGCAAATATATAAATAATTACAACTGCCAATGAACGTGGAGGACAAAATCCTTACTCTTTCCTCCAATACTTACAGATGTCGCCCTCTCTGCCATAAAAATACCCGTTTCTCTATCTCTCTCTCTCTCTCTAACATAACGACGACGAAGCGCACACCAGTCATAAACCGACCAGTAGTAATATTATAGCCTCCGCTTACTGCGACGTAAGCTCTGTATCCATCCTTTGCAAACAAAGCACAAACTTGCATTCTCACAGTCTACGATCCTCGTCTGATGGACAAACACGAGCCAATGTACAGCTCTCTTTGAGATACGTATACAACAACATGTCTTCCTTTTAGACACAGTGACAAGCTACATCTCCATCGACCCCTTACGACTGAGGAGACTCCGAGAAGTGTGCCATCAAGAGACGAGTAAATGAAACGTGGCAAGTTACATCCGTAGAGGTTTTCAAGTGAGATTTTTATTTTTTTTTCTTGAACGATATTTTTTTTTCCAGAGATGTTATTGTATTTATTACTTACCAAAGATAAAAATTTGCGTTACAATTTTTTAATCATTTAGCTGAATTTAATTTGAAGGCCTTAAAGGTTCATGTAAACAAAAATAGAAAGTATATTTTTTCATTTGATATGTACACCAATACTATTACGCGATTTCGTAAATTTTTTATCTTGACGTCTAATATTTCCTGTATCCCAGTTCCATATTCATTACTCTTTCTTTTCTCTCACTCACATTATTATGTTACTGGCTTTCATTCAGGTTCTCCCTTTTCAAACAATGAATACATCACTAAATATAGCAAAATGTTTTGCAAGACTTCTGTATTTTTTGCAACCGCATACGGAAAGTCGTTCGGAAAAATAAATATCCCAAAAGTCTATTTATACATTGCGATTCTTATCTGCAAGTGGAATCTCACTCTTAAAGCAGATAAACTTTGAATGTATTGAGATCACATGCTTCAAAATACCTAGTATAAATAAAATAAAACATATAAAATCTGCCTTGGAATCTGGTTGTCCATTTACCTTGCCTGTTAGAGTTTTTATCTTCATTAAATACAGGGTGTTTCGAAATAAGAGGCCCCCCACCCCCTTACAGCATAAACTAAAATTGATATGGACAAAAACAAAAGTAATTCAGAACAGGTATTTATTTAAGTTTCTCTCTGAGTATTTGATATTTTGTGTTGCCTCCATCTGCCTGTACCACAGCCTGCATTCTTGAGGGGCATGATTTCAGCAAATTGCAAAAAAGCTGACCTAAACTCCATTTCCCTGAACACTTCAGTCACCTCTCTTCTCAGGTCGTCGAGGCTTGGTATACCATCATAGTTCGCTGTCCGCGCTTCAACACGATCCTTCAAGATACTACCAATGTTTTCACACACATTGAGGTCAGGGGAGCTACCTGGAAATTCACTTGACGAGAAGAAATCGGTACCACTGATTCGAAGCAGCTCTTGTGTCTGAAGAGCCTTGAAACATGGTGCCTTATCATGCAAAAATGTGACTTCTTCAACATATAACACATTTTCAGGATCTTTAAGGAAAGGAAATACTCCACCAGTAAGCTCAGTTTCTCTGAATTATTCGCCATTCCATGGCTGTCCTTTTTCTTTGATGATCCACATTAACCGTTTGGCTGTGAAACAGAGAAAAATTCCCAAACATTCAGGAAATTTCACAACTTGGGGATGGTGCACGTCATTACTAATATCATCCAACTTTACAGCCCATTATAAATTCTATTCTTTCCACTTTTTGTTCCTAGTTCAAGCGCCAATTTACGTATAGACTTTCTTGGTCTACCCACTGCCTCAGCTATGATGTCTTTTGACTGCTGAGGAAGGACTTCAGGCCTTCCAAGATTCTCACTCTTTTCGCGATGACAGTTATATGGATTTTTGTTTCAGTTTCTTTTAACAAAGGATTCACCTCTTTTAATGTATTTCGCTATCCAGGAACGTGAAATGAAGGATGCGCCAGCATCCCTGGCCTCTCTGAAGGTTATATCCCGGATTCGGTCAATCCAACTGATTTCATCCGAGTCGTTAGCCATGGCAGTATCTAACTTCGTCACTGTCTGAAAATACTAGGAATGTAAAATGAAAAATAGCTCAATAAAAACTTAAGATAATGTACTTGGAGATCGGCTATAGCAAAAAACTTCATAACTTTTTATTTGTTCTGTGGAGGGGGCCTCTAATTTCAAAACACCCGATATATATATATATATATATATATATATTATATATATATATATATATATATATATATATATATATATTATATACATATATATTTATATATGTATATTATATATATATATATATATTATATATATATTATATATATATTATATAATTAACTAGATATATATTATATCTATATATAACTACATAATACTTCATGAACACCCGAATTTGTAATTTAATTTTGATTGAAGTTACCACTAAGAGAGAGAGAGAGAGAGAGAGAGAGAGAGAGAGATGAATAGAGAGAGAGAGATGAGATGAGAGACGAGAGAAGAGAGAGAGAGACGAGAGAGAAGAGAGAGAGAGAGAGAGAGAGAGAGAGAGAGAGATTTATTTTCTGCTTTTAGACGTAATTATCATACTGAACTAAAAGCTAAATACATAGTTTACCTAAGGATGTATTTCCTTAGCACATAACACGGATGCAACATTTTAATAACATTCGATAATGTTTAAATCAATACATTATTGTTTTAAATATTATTTGCTTTCATTTCTCATACTGCATTTCTATTGCTTAAAGAAGTGCAGAAAGAAATATTGTGTACCAAAACGAAAAGTGGAAAACAAGTTTGAACCTCTAATACTGATTTGCAATAGAAAAAATAAAGGGAATAAAAATCTTTGATCCTTGGAGGACATAAAAGAGTTGATTCTCACGTTCAAGTGGATTTGTTTATCCAATTCCACTGGAGGGCCGATAGAGGTGAGATTTCGTGGATGCAAAGGTATTGGTGCGCTTGAAAGAGAGAGAGAGAGAGAGAGAGAGAGAGAGAGAGAGAGAGAGAGAGAGAGAGAGAGAGAGAGAGAGAGAGAGAAGGGAAATCAGAGTTACCATAAAATGAGACAAATATATCTTCGGTTGTTATTTTTAATCACCAACAGGGACTGTTGGATTTATTTATGCATATTTAATTGACTGATTGCATGTCGCATGACAGTTCACAAACATGCAATAAAATTCAGGTAAACAGTCCCTTTAATAAAGGTCACCTCCTAAGCTTCCTACGTAGCCGTAAATAAAGAAGACAAGTCTTTTATTCTATCAAAAATATTTCGTAAATGGGCTGGCTTCCTTGGCTACAAAAGAATCCCATTTCCTGAGAGCCGTCTCCCTTGAAGGGCGCTGATCCTTAGCACCAACGCCAATCAAGTTTAAATGGCAGGTATTTCCCTCTGACATTTTTCACTCTCTTCCCCTTCGAGCTGAAACCGAAAGGATTTGACAGCTTGAGGTGTGTTTACGCTGGTATATGGAGACATCCCTTCTATTTCACATTCAGCACATCCTTGACACGTTTTTCTTAGGCAAACATAGAATTGTTACCATCACTGATGTAAATTTATTTTCATGAAGGTCCTGAAGATTTTCTGAGTCCGTTTTTTCCTTTTCCCTGAAACGGAAAAGAAGTTTTAGTAGTTTTATATACTGTTGAATTAGTCTAAAATATGTTATTGTTTACAAGA
Organism: Macrobrachium nipponense; assembly: GCF_015104395.2. NCBI lineage: Eukaryota > Metazoa > Arthropoda > Malacostraca > Decapoda > Palaemonidae > Macrobrachium > Macrobrachium nipponense. The sequence goes on along the minus strand of NC_061098.1, from coordinate 56,565,732 downwards.
TGCGCAACCAAATGAATTTAGATAAGTGAAGATAATTGTTTTACCAAAGTTTTTTTAACAAATCGATGTAGTGTGTGTGTGTGCGTGAGAGAGGAGAGAGAGAGAGAGAGAGAGAGAGAGAGAGAGAGAGAGAGAGAGAGAGAGAGAGAGAGAGAGAGAGAGAGAGAGAGAGAGAAGGAAGAAGTAAAAGACATTCCTCTTAGTTCTTAAAGTTTTGCCATTGCATTGAAAGGCATAATTTTATCATAATATTCTTAGGTACGAAAATTAACGGCTATGCAAACGAAATATAGCTGAACATTAACTACATTCCAGCCCAACTGATCATTGCTAAGTATTGTCAACAACTGGCCTAGAATTACGTCTTTAACTTTTAAATTTTTTATTTTCACATATGATAATCCTCTTTTTGGTCTTTCGCTCTTTCTAAAAATAATGAAGTTTTTTTAATTTAAAAAAAGCTTTCTAATTCTCCTAAAAGAATGGTGCTGTTACAGGTCGTAATTATGACAGCCATTTCGTTGGTATTATGTGCGTGAAGTGTCATCTAAAATTTTCGAGAAATAGAAATGCTGTCCTCGACTTCCAGAGATCTATCTGTCAGTGGCTGATAAGGAAATGACGCTCTCACCCGTGTAAGGAGAAGGTTTTGCTGAAGACTGTCATATGTTGCCTTCTCTGGAGGTCCTGAGGTTCTTCTTCTCTCAAAAATTTATGGGGCTCGTTCCATCCTCTTTTTCAAGAAAGCGTCTCCCAGGAAATATAACAAAAAGGCTTTTATATACTTCTGAGCTCAGGAGAAGATGAGGCAACCATTTTTGCTAGTATTATTTGCTCCACTTTGAGATGTGACGCTTCTGTCCACGAGAAATAGACGACAAGGGAATTTTGATCAACATGCATTATGCAACATATTCTTTTTATATTAACGTTTTTTACTTATTCGGTTCATAGGAAATGCCTTTATAATGCTGGGCTAAACTTATTGCTTAATGTTTCGGACGCTGAATATTCATAAAAAAGATTATCAGTCATTCAAATGTACATAAACGATTATTATTCATTCAAACATTCAATATAGTTACCAAAAAGAAGATTAGACTTTACTTACTCTGTGCAAAAAATATATATCTATATTTAAGATGTCAATAACCATAATATACAAAACGTTGAAAAAAGTATAGAAAATTTCTTATTATTTATGAAAATTACATAACGCCTATAATTTTTGAATAATTAAAATAAACCTTTAAAAAATTATGAAGTCAATAAATGTTAGAAATCTAAGACTATACATTAAACGAAGGTATTTAGCATACAAAAATTTATTTTATTAACTGATGGTATTTGGGCTATATTTTGTATCAGTCATATATACAGTCATACTGAGAGACTCAGAAAATAACTTATCTGCTTCCAAATAGTACGCCTGAGAGACAAACATATTAATAAAAATGTATTCTCGAAGTAAAAAGTAATATTTAACGCCATTAAATCTTCCCGACTTAGAATGATAGGAGATCCGTGCCATTTTCTCATCCAGTCCTTAACCTCATAAAAGTGTAAAGCCGTCATGAGTTGTCTTGAAATATCCCAACCGTTTCCCTAAAACGACCAGGCAGCGAGCGCTTGGCGAGCGTCTTCGAAGATGCTTTCAAGCATATTTCATATTCACGAGATGTCAGTCTTAGATGCCTATCGCCAGACGCTCGCTGAGTGCTTGCTTGCTGCAGGCGATGCAAAGCAGAGTCGCAAGATTCATTTGATAAGGCTGGGGCTCTTTCTCGCCTCTGGAACAAAGGCAGAAACAGGAAAGGTTAAGAATTCTTATCTTGTGAATACATGAAATTGAATGCCGTCATGACATCACGGAGCTTGAATTCACTCAGGCCATGACTAAAGTTTTTAGATAAACGAATAAAATACTATGATTTATTAATGTTGGTTCCCATGTTGGCAACATATCACATGCATATCCCAAATAAGTTGAAACAAGTCAACGAAAACAACTGGAGAACAAAACTTTGGTAGGTCTACGCAGTGTATAAAACACTGTTTAGAATTATCATGAAGTCGTTGACTTGTATCCAAATTGTTTTCTGATGTCTGTGCAATGAGTTGGCGACGTGTTTTTATGACCAAACAAGTTTTATTGTATACTGGACGTTCCCTGATTCGCCCCGAAACTCATCTATTATCATATTTGTTGATTTTAATTAATTTTATATTGAATAAGAAAATATGTCATATAGATCACGAAATGTAATTGTACTGTGCTTTAGAGGTCCACACGAGGCCTCTTAACCCTCCATAACTATCCCTTAGGGGAATCAAGCTACTAAGAAGTTGGTTTAATATATTTCAACCATATACAAGAATGTGTTTGATGCTTTGCATCAACATCTCTGGTCTTGGGAAAACAATCTGAATTCACTATATAGTTATTTCAATTATTTTCTTTTCTGGAACAGTTCGTTAACGCAGAAGACTGAGATTCAAGGTAAAAAAAGTTGACAACTGTTAGAAATAAATTTATCCTTGTTTTTCTTTCCACGAGATGGAATAGCAGAGCTTTACGCCTCCAAATAAAGCACACGTATCCTTCCCTTGCTGGCAAGGTTTAACCAATTAAGAGCCTATTCCAGATTTGGTAATCTATTCTGCTCTCAACTAATGAGCAATTTCTAGCATGGGTTCCTCATTGATACCAAGCGTTTGGTGGTTATAACCAAAGAACGTTTCGTAGCAATTGCCTCTGACGCAGCTTTCAGGGAAATAGGGCCATTAGGCTCTTATAACCTAATTTAATCGGTCGTAGACAGTATGGGCTAATCAGTAATTAGGAAAGTAATGGTCGATTGAGATAATATATCAACAAACAGGTGGAGGTCATTATTCCAGAAAAATTTTCCGTTATTTTACGTCCTATTCAAGTTCTTCAGTTAACTGATCAATATGTACCCGAAAATAAACACAAAAAAAGAAAAAACGAAAACCAGTAACAACAGAAATAATGTATTTTATTATATGAAAATCTTTTTGTCAAAATTCCAGAAGGTTAAGGTGGAAAAAGCTTCAGCTCATTTCACCTACAACAGGGACATATAAACGAGAATAAATAATAAAGCTATGCTTTCTTAACTTCATGTACATTTTGATACTAAATACTTTTTATTTCAAGGAATGTAAGTGAAAACAATATACTGTTTCTTCCTTCTTTGGGCAAATGTGCAGCCGTAAATGAGCAAACTCTACAGAGTATTTTACGTTACTTTGAGATTTAGTTCCTTTAAACATTCAAATGTTTTTTTATCTGCGTCATTGATACACGTTTATGCTTATACTTAACTGTTAATTGAATGCATTGGATATACATTTCATTATAAAGAATAGATTATACTTTTTGATATACCAGACGCGAATAACTTTTTCTGCATTACATAACAAATTAGTTTAAATTGGCATTTTCAATTTTATTGAATTATATATATGTATAAATGTATATGTATATAAAGTATATATATACATATACACACACACAAAACACACACACATACACACACACACATATATATATCTATATATATATATATATATATATATATATATATAAATATACTGTATATATATACACAACATCCATGTATACTTGTATCCCCGTATTCTCATATGCATTTTACTCTCATAAAACAAACTAGGACAGTTTTAAAAATCATTACCATTAATAAAAGCTTATTTCATAAATGATAAATCTTTTAGGTCAGAATAGACAGCCACTGACCCACCAGAGAAGCAGCCGTGTGCGCATGTATTTTGACCAAAAATATTCAAAAGAAATTATCAGTAGAAGAAGAGATAGTTATATGTCCTGTTGCATAAGGTAACAATTTTGGCATTCTTCTTCTCCAGATTATCTCATGGGCTCTGATCTCAACGAGTTTTATGTCGGGTATGGGCACAATACGACATGTGCACACGGCTGCTTCTCTGGTGGGTCAGTGGCTGTCTATTTATTTTGACCTAAAAGAATTATCATTTACAAAATAGTTTTTATAAATGGTAATGATTTTTAAAACGGACTCCTATACTACATGGGTGTAGTATATATATATATATAGTGTATATATATATATATATATATATATATATATATATATATATATATATAATTGAGTAATAAATTATATATATATGAATATATATATATATATATATATATATATATATATATATATATATATATATATATATATATATATATATATATATATATATATATATATATATATATATATATATATATATATATATATATATATATATATCAGAAGGTGTTGAAGAAGACAGCATCAAACATATGTCACTTTATTCTCATTGCGACGTTTCGAGACCAATGTCTCATCATCCAGGCTAAAATAAAAGATAAAAACTGATATACAATACAGCATTAAATTATTTTTGTTGACATAAAAAAAAAAAACACATTGAATAAAGTAATACAAGAAAATTCACAACATTGAAATACAAGTTACTCTAAATAATGAAATAAAATAAAACGAAATATAAAAAAATATATATATAAATGAAAAGGCATTATTAAAATTAGGAATAGTTAAAAAAGACACCTTGTCTCAACGACGTTCGGTTGCTGTATGGAAAACGCATCGAAAGTAAACAAGAAGGGCCCGATTATAACTTAACTAGGAAGGAGGAATTTCTTTTATCTTTTGGGTTGGACTTCTGTTTACCTAATTATAAACCCTCGTACTATGAATATTACCTGCCTTTTGAAGTACTTTTTTCCAAACTAAAGAACCTGCCTTTAAATGCAAATATGCCGAAATTTCAAACCGAACTATCTGCTTTTGCCCACACTAATTATAGCAAACTGAAAACTAGATGGGCTCCTTTCTTTAACAAAGATGATTTAAACACACTTCGTAAATTGAGTAAAAAGGAAGACCTGATATTTTCAAAACCAGATAAAGGTAAAGGAACCGTTATTCTAAACAGGGTCGATTACATTCATAAGATGCAAACTATTTTATCGGATGACTCTAAATTTCTGAAAATTGGTGAAAAGGATTTTAAACTCATTTTTAGAAACGAGGACAGAATCAACCGTTTTTTAAAGTCCCTAAAGGACAAGCATACAATTAATCAGGCTACTTACGACGAGCTCTTCGTCACTGGCTCTTCTTTTGGTGTCATGTATGGGCTTCCGAAAATACATAAGGAAAATATTCCTATGAGGCCAATCCTTTCGTCTTATACAACTCCAAGCTACAAAATTGCCAAATATCTCATCCCTTTATTGGAAAGCCCTTTTAATAATGAGCATAGTCTTTCTAATTCCTTAGAATTTAAAAACAGTATTTTGTGTCAGGATTCAGATTTAATCATGGCTAGTTTTGACATAGAATCCTTATTTACTAATATACCCGTGGAGGAAACAATTGAGTATATTTTAGATACTATTTTTACTGATGATGAAAGTGTTCACCATGGTTTTAACCGTTCTGATTTTAAGAAGTTGTTAGAGTTGGCAGTGCGGGACACTGCCTTTGTTTTTAATGATGAGGTATACGTGCAAGTTGAAGGTGTGGGCATGGGTAACCCACTGAGTTGCACATTCGCTAACATTTTTATGCACAAATTTGAGAGAGAACTGCTGGACAGTTGTCCCTCTTCTTTTAAACCCTTATTTTATCGCCGATATGTGGATGACACTTTTGTTCTTTTTAAGGACCATTTGCACTGTGACTCGTTCTTGCAACATGCCAATTCTTTACATCCCAACATTAAATTTACGTATGAATTGGAAAACAATAACCAACTGCCTTTCTTAGATACGATTGTTATCCGTGACGACGACCGTTTTCACACAGGTAATTTCGAAAAGCAACGTTCACAGGCCTTGGTCTTAACTTTTATAGTTTTTGTTTTTTCAATTTTAAATTAAATTCGTTGTCTACCCTCCACAGAGCCATGACATTAACTTCTGATTGGAGTCTTTTCCACAAAGAAATCGGAATCCTTTACGATTATTTTAAATCAAATTGTTACCCTCCTAATCTCTTTATGAAATATGTCAGGAAAACTCTGGAAATTTCATTTCATCCTCCAGCAGCAATACATTTGGCCCAGAAACTCAAGTTTTATATACGATTTCCTTATATGCATGACACAACTTTTTTACCTCACTTAAGGAGAATTTTAATCAATCATTTTCCAGCTGTTGATGTTAAGTTTATCTTAATGAACCCTAGAACGATCAGTAATATGTTGCGTCATAAAGAGAGATTGCCTCCTTTAATGCAATCCGGCGTTGTCTACATTTATACTTGCTGCCGATGCAATAGGCAGACTTACGTTGGAAACACGCGCCGCTTGCTTAAGGTGAGATGTGATGCACATATGGGCATTAGTTTCCGTACAGGGTGTAAACTGTCCAACCCAGAACAATCTAACATTAGAAATCATGGGAAATTTTGTAAAAATAGTGTAACCTATAAGGATTTTAAGATATTGTTATCAAGTCCATACGCACATCACCTTCCAATTTTAGAATCTCTTGCTATAAAGAAACTAGTTCCAACCTTGAACAACCACTCTTCATCTGTTCCCTTGTACATAGCTTAAACCAGGCCCTTCTTCTTGTTTACTTTCGATGCGTTTTCCATACAGCAACCGAACGTCGTTGAGACAAGGTGTCTTTTTTAACTATTCCTAATTTTAATAATGCCTTTTCATTTATATATATATTTTTTTATATTTCGTTTTATTTTATTTCATTATTTAGAGTAACTTGTATTTCAATGTTGTGAATTTCCTTGTATTACTTTATTCAATGTGTGTTTTTTTTTATGTCAACAAAAATAATTTAATGCTGTATTGTATATCAGTTTTTATCTTTTATTTTAGCCTGGATGATGAGACATTGGTCTCGAAACGTCGCAATGAGAATAAAGTGACATATGTTTGATGCTGTCTTCTTCAACACCTTCTGATTTGTACTGCCGAGGAATAGCCTAACCATCATGTTGAATTATATATATATATATATATATATATATATATATATATATATATATATATATATATATATATATCCACATATATATAATATATGCTTCAGTAAAGGGCTTTTCAGCCGAAAGATCTCGCAGACTCCTTCGTTTATTTTTCCTTCGTGGCATTTATCTTTATTTATGGATTTATCACGTTCCTAACTTTCGTGATTCTGTTATACGAACAATAGAGAGATAAGATATTATATTATTAAAGATATATATATAATTTATTATGTATACATAGATATATATATATATATATATATATATATAGAATATATATATAGAGATATATATATATATATATGTTTTGTATATATATATATATATATATATATATATATATAATATATATATATATACATATATATATATATATATATATATCTTCTATTCCTTAATTCCTTTTAACCCATTTCTATATGGGGTCGCCGTTGTGAATGAGTTGTCTCCATCGATTTCCGTCCTGTGCATCGTTCTCGTCGATACCTTACCATAACAAATCTTCCCCTACACAATCACGCCATCTCTCTCATTGCCTTCCCTTCTTCCTTCTACCCCGCACTTCCATTTCCATTGTTTATCTTCCAACATGATGTTCCTCTCTTCGTAACAGGTGTCCATATCATCGAAACCTTCCCTCCTGTATTTTCTTTGATATTTCAGCTACCTTTGTCGATCCTCTTATATACTTGATGCAACAGGAGATATAATGAATAGTATTTCTTCATGGTAAACAAATTAAGCTACGTTATACAGGAATATGTAGCAGCTGAATTAATATGAATTAATTAGAGAAAGTGTTTTAAATTTCCGTGAATTAATACACACACTACAGTAACGATTTCCTAACTCGTTTAGATAAAGAAAAGAAAACAAGAAAAACGAAAATGAGTAAAACTAGAATGCCATAACTTTTAAATTAGACATTTCGAAGTAAACGATCAAAAGTAACACATTATTTCAACATTTAAGGAGGCGTATATTCATAAGAATTTAACTAATACCTATATACCTTATGAAGCATCAAGACCCTCAATTTCATCCAAAGTTTCCTATTTTATCTGAAGTGAATTTCAGCTTCCACTGCAAAATCCATTATTTTATCGTTTTTTTTTGTACTTGTTTTTTCCGAACCAGGTCCCATTTCCCGTTTAACAAATCTTAATTGGAAATCCCAGTTTCACGGTATTCGGGCAAACCTTTTGGATAGTGGCATTAAAGTTGGAAATTCTTTTTAGTTTTATATGACTTTTTTGCATATGACAAAAATTCAATGTTTTAGGTCCAATGGAACGTTCAGTGACCCCTCATTTTTCACACAGCAACAGACACACACACATATATATATCTTTATAGATTTCTATTTTTCTATCTAGCCATATATATATATATATATATATATATCTATATATATATATATATATGATATAATACTATTATATAGTATACATATATACATATATCTATTTACCTCGTTTTAAAAACGTTGAACACAAAAGAATACCTGTCTAGATCATTATACATCTTTTCGTAAAAGAATAATAAAAAATTACGTACGTTATGTCCAGATAGCCTGTTATGATATTAACAAGAATGGAAAATATATTTTGCATTTCCATGAGTTCGAAAATTGCTGGGAGGGGAATTAGCACTTCATTTACATCCTAATGTGTTGGGTCTGTGCTGCTTTTTGGAAAAAAAAATTAATGATGGAATGTGAAAAGGAATAGATATTTTCAAATACTAGCATTTTTTAAAATTTTGGCAGTATTGTCATTTGTTATTCCATTTTCACAACAGTAAATATGTTCAAGATTGATTGTATATTTGCTCATACTTTTTTCTTTTACAAAAAGAAACTCAGTTTTACCAATGAGAACAAAATTCAGTCGATGAAAATACTAGAGACACAGTGGCCTGCGTTGCAAGCCTGCCAAATCGTACTTAATTTTCAGTAATCTTGAAATTAAGATTCATTTCCATTTGACCATCTCTAAGTGTCACTTCAGGAAACGTAGGTGCAAATATACTTTAGACAGTCATAAAACTGTTTACATATTCTTTAGTCAGTCATAAAACTGGGTATATATTTTCTTTAGCCAGTCGTGAAACTGTATTTATATGGTCTTTAGCTAGTCATAAAAATGTTTTCAGGTTCTTTAGTTAATCATAAAACTGTTTTAATATTCTTTAGCCATGGAAAATATTTCTATAAACTGAATGTATTAGAGGCAATAATCATGGTTATATATATATATATATATATATATATATATATATATATATAATATATATATATATATATATATAATTTATATATAATATATAATATATATAATTATTTTTAACTTATATATAATATATATATTATATATATATATATCTATATATAATATATATATATATATGTGTGTGTGTGTATATGTATCACCGCAAAGGTGGAAACGTTCTAAATTCATCATAATTATTTATTTCCTAAGTTTCATAATACCTTGATTACATCATCAGGGAATCTGTTAAATAATGAATAAAATTACTTAAATAATTACTTAAAAAATCAATAAAATTCATAAATTACAACACAGTAAGAAAAATAAACAGAAACAAAAGCAAGAGCAAAGACCGCTAACCAACCTTATGCAATGAAGGCAGAAGACAGAATGAGAATACATAAATAAAAGTCAACTCAGGTACAGATGTGTGGAGGAGGTCTGGGTATTTAACTGGGGAACCAGTTGTTTAGTAAATAATGATTCCAGGATAGGCAGTTCATATGCATTACTTGTTTGGCCTATGATATAGAAATCAATTCTTTCGATACATGTTTTACCATTTTTTGAGTGGTTTCTCATGTTAGAATGTTCGAGATTGGAGATCCTAAATCCAGTACGGAAGCTTAATCCCCGATGGGAGTCGATTCTGACCCAACGTATGTCCCAGAATTACACTTAGGGCAAGTATACTTATATACCATGTTGGAGGTCAAAAGAGGGTCCAATCGATCTTTGTATCTGAAAAAGGAACCAATCGTTAGTTGTTTTATTGGAATTAATTTCA
>NC_061098.1:56533099-56545599 GCF_015104395.2 Macrobrachium nipponense | reverse complement strand
AGTAGTGGTGATAAAGGATTTTCCCATTGCCATGCCAAATATTTGTTGATAAAATTCACCATTGAATATAAACTTACAATCACAAATGCACAAACTTGTGAGTGAAATAATGTGACTTATAGGTAGAGGTAATTCATGCTGAGTTAGTTCATTACTAAGATATTCTAAAATAGAGTCTATAATGACTTTAGTAAAAAGAGGATATGCATCAAAACTATTGAATCTATCAGTAGGGCAAGAGCAATTTTGTTTAATTTATCAACTAAATCTAGAGAATTATATATATGAGTATCGGAGTTGGTTCCAAGTAACGGGACAAGATCTTAGTGATATATTTCGAAAGTTTTATATGAAATTGAACCAACAGTACTGATAATAGGCCACAAAGGGTTATTTTCTTTGTTCTGTTTTTAGCTTTAAGGATATTTTTCACTGTGCTATTATTGAAGTTTTTTATGACTTGATCAAGGGGATTTTTGTTAGTTTTTTATAAGTCACATCATCATCCAGTAGGGCTTGCATACGTGATATGTAGTCAGCTTTATCTAAAATTACTATACTATTTGACTTATCAGCTTTTGTAATGTGGATAGTATTGTCCTTTTTAAGATCGGTCAAACTTTTCTTTTAGCGAGCAGGGAAGTTACTTTCATGCTTAACGTTGGCAGCTCCGTAAACAGATCCTCCTTCGTTTATTTTTCCTTCGTGGCATATATCTTTATTTATGGATTTATCACGTTCCTAACTTTCGTGATTCAGTTATACATACATACATACATACTATATATATATATATATATATATATATATATATATATATATATATATATATATATATATATATATAAGTATAAAAGGCTCATTAAAACACTCTGGTTTGAAGCTAAGGACTATATTTTGGTGGCTGACTCCCACCCAAATCAAGTAAGGAATGATAGAAGTTACATTAGTGAAATATATTGTGGGAGATATGCCCTTAGGTGATGCCTTGGGTCACCGCCCAGCTGAAGTTCATTCTGTTAACCCTTAAACGCCGAAGCGTAAAAAAAAAAATGTCTCCCGTGTGCCGGAGACGTTTCAGAGTGAGCGCGGGAGCGGAATAAATATTTTTTTCAAAAAATCATAGCGCGCTTAGTTTCAAAGATTAAGAGTTAATTTTTGGCTCCTTTTTTTGTCATTGCCTGAAAATTAGTATGCAACCATCAGAAATGAAAAAAAATTATCATATCATATATAAATAATGCGATATATGATAGCGCAAAAACGAAATTTCATATATAATTGTATTCAATTCGCGCTGTGCGCAAAACGGTTAAAGGTAACAAGTTACTTTTTTTTTCGTTGTAATGTACACTAAATTGCGATCATTTTGGTATATAACAAATTGTAAAACGATAAAAGCACAGAAAATATTATCACAAAATAATGCATGAATTCGTAACGTGCGGACGTAAACACATAATTTTTTCAAAAAAATTCAACCATAAAATCTAAAATAAAATTGTCCTAGAGACTTCCAAATTTCTTTCAAAATGGAAGACAAATGATTGAATATTACTATACTGTAAGAATATTAGCTTACAAATGCAGTTTTCGACCATTATCTGACGAGTTAAAGTTGACCGAATGTCGAATTTTTTTTTATATATTTTTTTTATATGCAATTATTTCGGAAATTAGAAACGCTACAACTTTCAAATATTTTTCGTTTTATTCTACATGAAATTGCGCACATTTTCATATATAAAACTATGAAATGCCTTATATGAAACGGACCAAATATTCCGAGAATGGGACTTACGCATTTCGGAGATTTTTGGCGGAGAATCCGCGCGCGGAGGGAAGGAAAGTTTTTTTTTAAAATTCACCATAAATTTAAATATGTGCTAGAGACTTCGAATTTGTTTCACGATGAAGATAAATGACTGAATATTACTAGACTGTAAGAGTTTTATCTTACAATTGCGTTTTTCGACCATTTCGGTAGAGTCAAATTTGACCGAACGTGGTTTTTTTTCTATTTATCGTGATTTATATGCAAATATTTCGAAAATGAGAAAAGCTACAACCTTCAACTATTTTTTTGTTGTATTATACATGAAATTGCGCACATTTTCATATATAAAACGTTATGTAACGGCTAATTTAAAATGGTGCAAACATTACCACAATCGCACGTATGATTTTTCGGAAGAGTTACGCGCGGACGTAAAGAAAATGTTATTTTTTCATAAATTCACCATAAATCGAAATATTGTGCTAGAGACTTCAATTTGTTGCAAAATGAAGGTAAATGCTTGAATATTACTAGAATATAAGCGTTTTAGCTTACAATTGCGTTTTTCGACCATTTCGGTAGAGTCAAAATTGACCGAAGGTTGAAAATTTGTCACTTATCATTTTTTATATGAAAATATTTCAAAATTGATAAAAGCTACAACCATGGGTTGTTTTTAGTTGTATTGTGCATGAAATTGCACACATTTTTTATATATGAAACTTTATGTAACGGCTAATTTAAAATGGTGCAAACATTACCACAATCGCATGTATGATTATTTTCGGAAGAGTTACCGCGCGGACGTAAGGAAAAGTTTTTTCATAAATTCACCATAAATCGAAATATTGTGCTAGAGACTTCCAATTAGTTGCAAAATTAAGTTAAATGATTGGATATTACTAAAATATAAGAGTTTTAGCTTACAATTGTGTTTTTCGACCATTTCGGTAGAGTCAAAGTTAACCGAAGGTTGAATTTTGGCACTTATCGTTATTTATATGAAAATATCTCAAAACTGATAAAAGTTACAATCATGAGTATTTTTTAGTTGTATTCTACATAAGAATGCGCACATTTTCATATATAATACTCCATGTAACGGCTAATTTAAAATGGTAAAAAAAATTATGTCAAAGTGACGAAATAATTTCCGAGATGTGTCACAGATACTTTTTAGTGCAGCAAGAAAGAAATTCGCGCTTGCGCGCCTGCGTAACGATTGTAAACAAAACAACACCTTGATCCGTGAACTCCCAGCATCCCCCAAGGCGCGTGATTCAAGAGTTTTCGGCTGATAGGCCTAAAATTATTTTTCCGCGAATTTTTAAAAAAACTTTTGTATGTCGACGTAAAATACGTCCAGTCGGCACCCGAGAGACAAAAAATGTCGACGTAAAATACGTCCAGTTCGGCGTTTAAGGGTTAATTGCCTTAATCTGCTTCATCGTTGCCTTAATGAAGATATTGTCTATATGGTCAGAGTCCCAGGCTCTATTGGGAAGGTTGATCCTGTTATCTTGTTGTTCTATCAGTGAAGATTCTACCATCTGACTTTTATATCGACAGCCGCTTTTGTATAAAATTCGGGATGAATCTCAATCCATGGTACGGTTCATGTTATACATGATGGAAAATTGCCAAACTACGTTATCAATATCTAACTGAGCAGTAATTAATCTGTCTGAGAGAGATTTTCTTGTGAATCCATATTATGACTTATCACAACCCCCACTGGGGATTTCATAGACTCCTTTAGAAACTGGTTTCTGCTGAATTTAAATTAAGAATTTCCCCAATGTAAGTTGATTTCTGATTGTTTCAAGTTCTCTGTTAAGAAAATCTGGGAGCAAATTCTCAGGACTCTAAGAAATAATTTACTTGCTATACTGAGTTTAACTGAAATGTCATGATAGCTGTAAAAATGTATGTATAAAAGTGAGGATCTCGCTTTCCTGAAGACAGTGAATTCATAGTTGTTATTAGTTCTCATGATTAAGATATCTAAAAAGGGGATTTGGTTATTGTTTGCCTATTCTACTTTAAATTTTATGCTCGGGACCGAGGAATTTAATTTTTGTAGAAAGACATCAAAATCCCCGCGGGATTATGATAAGTCATGCTATGGATTCACAAGAAAATCTCTCTTTTGGAAAGATTAAATCAACATGAGCGCTCAGTTAGATATGGACAACATAGTTCAGAAATTTCCATCACATAGATAACACGAACCATACCATTGATTGGAACTCATCTTGAATTTTATACAAAAGCAGCTGTTGATTCAAATGTCAGATGGTAGAATCTTCACCGATAAAACAACAAGATAATAGGATCAACCTTTTCAGTGGAGCCTGGGACTATGACCATATAGACAATATCTTCCATAAGGCAACGATGAAGCGGATTCTGACAATTAACAGAACCAACAGTGGCTTAGCGGTGACCCCAGGCATCACAATATATTTCACGAATATAACTTCTGTCATTCACTACTTGATAAAGGTGGGAGTCAGTTCACCGAAATATAGTCCTTAGCTTTAAACCAGAGTGCTTTAAGGACCTTTTATACTTGAGACGTATCCTGTTTTAACAGAAGAATTTATTTACATATTCTTATATATATTATTAATTAGTCTTTTATTTTCATTTTCATAGTCATTATGAAAGATGACTGTATAAACTAGCCTTCACAAGATGATATATGAGCCCTCACTTGTAGTATATACTCTGTACATTTCTAAAAAAAAATTCAAATATAAAAAAGATACAAATGAAGACGAAAGTGATGCCATAATAATTATTGTAACTGCTAAGTAAACTTCACGTTACTATTTTTCTCTATCCACTTCCTTTCTTTCTCTTTCCCCGCCCCATTCCTCTCCCTCTCCCTATCTCTGTATTTTGTCTCTTTCCTCTCTCCTCCTCCACCCCACTTCTCTCTCTCTCTCTCTCTCTCCTTATTCACCTTTAATCACCAAGTCATGTCAGTGACAAGCTAACTAATTGCAGGCTGTGTATTTGCCTGGCATTCTGGAGGAAGTGGGCCTTTCAATGTCCGCGACCCGTTAAGAAGGAACTATAACACCGTGAATTAATTAAGGGACACAATGCCGTCGACGACATTTGGATCGAATTTTGCTCCCGAATCTTGTTTAGTCGACGAGAGGTTTTGTTGTTGCTTAATTTTGATACTCTTATCTTGATACCGTTAGTATGAGATTCGTTTGGTATAAACAAGAAAAACATTTTGGGAATGATAAAATGTAAGCAGGTGATTATTGTCTGAATGTGAAGAGATGATTCGTTTCGTTGTGATCTCGTCAAAAGAGGCATACTGAAGGAAACAAAATCTAGATTGATAGAACGTCAGTAAAAGACAGTTTCCTTTGCCTAATGATGTAATTTCATTGCTATGTTAGAAGAAAATTGCCTAATGATGTAATTTCATTGCTATGTTAGAAGAAAATGAAATGCATATTTTAGTTTTTATAAGTAACAATGAATTAAGAACACTTAAAAGAATTAGTCCACAAACGACAGGTAGATGAAAATATGAGATTTCCGTAATAGTAACTGTTTATCACTTCATTTAATTAATCTAACATTTTCAAAACTTATATCTGGGAACGTCATTTCTTATACGAATGTGAAGGCATAGCTTAGCGAACCCATATAAATTTCATTAGGTTAGGATGAGGAGTTTTTCGTTCATTCAGGCTTGGTGTTCATGAACGCAAACAGCCAAATGTCTTTGTTCAAAAAAACCTTTAAAAATATTAATAAGAACTCTAAAATGTGTTTTGAAAATATGAAATCCATTGTAAAACCATATATCCAATATAGCTTCAGTAAGAATTATAGAATAAACCATTTTCTTTCGGATTCAGATAACAAATTTCACCAAAGCACTAGAGATCAAAAGAACGTGAATTTTCATTTCTCTGGGGAGAAGTGGTGAACATATTTCCAGAGATCCAACATACTTCCTCCCCAACTAAGCCTGCTGTTGAGATGTAAATGGGCCCTAGCACTAGAATAAGCTTTGCCCCACTAAATTCTATTCTGTGTTCAAGAAAAACCCAAATCTGACATACCTTACGTGCAAGATCGTATTCCCTAGGTCTGAACAGTTTCGAGTTTTGATTTCCATTTGTACTTCCGCCACGGAATAGGTGCTTAACCAAAAACGCTTTCACCGAAGCTCTGCTGAAATACTGTTCTTTTTATTATTTTCACTTTCAGGATTAATGAAAATAGTTTTCCACCTCCTCGACATATGCTACATGGTTACGTGTCAATCGCACCGGGGTATCAACCAATGACCCAGCAGCATATAATGGACGTTACTGGTAAAAGCACTTGGCTCCATTTAGCCTGCAACAACTACTTACTTTGTAGCCAGCCAAGCTTTTCTGGCATATTCTGATTTAATCTTCGTGTCTTCGATTTCATAGACGTAATGCGTTGCAATACTGAGATGAATAAATGCCAAGAATTCACAAAAAGTTCGAAAAATTACCACGAACTCAGAGGCAATGTTACTACCAAGTTTTTTTTACTGAATTTGAGTAGCAGACCGATCGAAAGGCGTCTGTCATAATAGAAAACGACAAGGTGCTGGAAATAAGAGGGTACTCTTAGCTAAAATCCCACTTCAAGATAGGCGGCAGGTAATAATCACATTTTTGGCTTGGAGCCACGAATCACGACCTGCAAGTTGAGAAAACGGTATTTTAGCCATTATAAAACAACGTTTCAATAACGATATGATGCCTGGAGACTGACAATATTGGTATAAAACTGTCTGAAACAGTAAAAGAATGACGACATTCAATATTTGTTACCAGAATCTGTCTGTAAACAAGTATACACTTGTAGCAGCACCTGACCCGTATGGCCTCAGTTGATTATAAAATACAACATTGAAAGATTAGCTAACATCATCAAGAGTCATAGACTGAAACTGCTTTTGGTTAAACATCAGACATAAGCCTCATCCGGAGTCTTTGATGCTTCATTTGATTTGCTTCTTTCAAAGGAATAGCTATTCCCTTTGAGGCGCCTCTAAGGCACAGTGGTATTGAGTACCGTCTAGAGTTTTGGACAAATTGGCTTCGTGTTAATTGTGACATTTCTCTCGGAGTTAGGGAGAGAGAAAGTTCATTGAAGATGCCAATCAGATTTTCAGTTGAAGCAGTCGGTGGACTTTGATGTCTATATCAAAAGAAAACAAAGAGGTCGGTGAGTAGAAAGTATAGACATTGAAACTATTACGTGTAGATCAAAGGATGTCAGCTGATTGTGTTTACTCATTCTAGCGTAATAGATCTCTTTGTTTTTTCAGTTGAAGGACAAACTCTCTAACAATAAATTTGGTGGCAGACCCTTTTTCAAAACATATACAATTTGTTAGGTATGAAGAGAAAATTCGTGGCAAGAACTTTTATTTAACTCCATGTTAGCTCCTTATAGCTTACACTCTTTAAAACCCTTCCTTGAATTTAGACAAACCTCTCTCTCTCTCTCTCTCTCTCTCTCTCTCTCTCTCTCTCTCTCTCTCTCTCTCTCTCTCTCTCTCTCTCTCTCTCTCAGGAATAATTCTTTATATCTTTTCTTTTTAGACTGTTCCTTCCAAATCACTTCATAAAAGAAAAACTTGGAACAGTTCATTTCCTTTCAACTTTCAGGAGAGGAAGAGGAAACTCCCCAATAAACTTTAGATGTGATTACTCCTTGCGACCGTCGAGATCCGAACTTAGAAAATAACAAAGTAAAATGAATATCTATATTACGGACGGAATCAGGAGAGAGAGAGAGAGAGAGAGAGAGAGAGAGAGAGAGAGAGAGAGAGAGAGAGAGAGAGAGAGAGATGGGGAAACGCTTAATATCCTTTTGGATTTTAGTTTTAGTCTTGTGCATTGCACTTAATATTTTCTAAAAAAGTCCTTTAAAAAATGTTCGTAAGAAACCTCGACACTACAGTCTTTCTTAAAATTCAGGAAAACGAACATTGTTTATTTATTCTTCTTTTTCACATTTATATGATATTCTAAAAAACCCACATATTGAAATCCCATCGATATCCAACCCAGAATCACCGAAAAATTCAAAATGCTTCGAAAGTTGTTGCCAAAGGGAACATTGAATTCAAAATAAAATTTATACCAAAGTCCACGAACATCTCCTCTTCTCTCCTCTCTCTCTCTCTCTCTCTCTCTCTCTCCAGAATTCCTCTCTCTCTCTCAAGGGTTCATTTCGTGTCTCGCTGGCTGCCTGGGTAATCAAAAGCCATCCGAAGCTGCTAAAATTCACCAAGTACGTCTTTTGAAGCGAATTGGTCTGGATGTTGGAGAACTGGAATCAAGTGTTCGAGTGCAAGGAGAGACGTAATCAGTTAATGGGGGTTTAGGCTGATAGTGATATCGTGATATAGGAGGGATGTTGGTCCATAATGGTCCGTTTGTGGAGAGTCAGTCATCAGAATTTTGGTCGGTGGGTACTCATGGATTTGGAGTATATCTGTCACATTTTGAAATCTTCTTAAATCTCCACGATAGTATTTGGTTTTCTTTTCTCGTTCAAATTGACTCCTCGCCTGACTACACACACACACACACACATATATATAGTATATTATATAAAATATATATATAATATATATATATGTGTGTGTGTGTGTATATATATATATATGTATATATATATATATATATATATATATATATATATATATATATATATATATATATATATATATATATATATATCTATATATATATATATATATATATATATATATATATATATATATATATGTGTGTGTGTGTGTGTGTGTGTGTGCATCTGTGTGGTGTGTGTATATGTGCGCGTGCGCATACACACACACATATATACATATATATATATATATATATATATATATATATATATATATATATATATATATATATATATGCATAAAAAAATCACAGTGAGATGCATGTGACTTCGTGATATAAGCGAATGCCACAGGAAAAATAATAGGCAGAAATTCGTACCGAGCGTTTTCGTCCTTTAATGAGGCACTGTTGAGGAATATATATATATATATATATATATATATATATATATATATATATATATATATATATATATATATATATATATATATATATATATATATATATTATAATAATAAAATGACTCACGTATTCAGGTTGGAAAAAAAGTCTGTTTTACAAACGTCATCCCAAAAGTAAAATTACAATCACAGTGTTGCTTTGTACTTATCTTGAGGAGAGAAGCAATTTAGTAGAAATTTGTGATGACAAAATAAGATCCTCAAAAGACAAAATAAGTAAATACTCTTCTCGAGAACGTAATACCGCACAACTTTGCGGTAAATAAATAATGATGACATTGACAAATGAGGACCTAAGAAGGATATCTGTTATTACTTGGCAACGAAACTGTATTTTGAAACCCATTTTACTATTATTGTGATACACGAAGTATTAATGTTAACATATAACAGGTAATCTATGCAAAGTTGTTATGATTTTGGGTGGTAAATACTCACGAATTTGATGTATGTCTTTTACATTTTGAAAGACTGTTAGATTTTCATGATAGTAATAGCTTTGGTTTTTAAAAATATTGGATTGCCCTTTTCTTAGAATTTTATATATATAATACACACATGCACACACACTATATATGTATATATATATTATATATATATATATATATATATATATATATATGTACGTATATATATATATATATATATATATATATATATATATATATATATATATATATATATATATATACATACAAGTTTTATACTAAATCTTTTTCCTTGTGTTGATACATATAAAGCAACACTGTTATTGCAGTTTGTTTATTGGTTTTCTGATTGGAATTAAGTACATAGATCATACTTTTACCCAACTAGACTGGATTAGCTTCAGTCAGGTGCCCATCTGGTGCTAATTCATTGCTTTATATCGCATTATATACGTTATAATGGCATATATTATAAAACATGATTATATACATATTATATATATATAGTATATATATATATATTATTATATATATATATATTATCATATATATATATACTAATGCTATTGTTATTAAGTTGGATAAACGAATGATCTATGTATGTACTTCATTCTATTACAGAAACTGCAATAACAGGAAAAAGATTCATTATAGACTTGTGTTGTCCAAATGGAAAGCGCCAAAGATAAAATAAGTTGATAGTCTTCTCGAGAACGTAATAACGCGACGAACCTTCGCGGAAAATAATGATGACACAGACAAATGAGGTTCTAAGAACGGTATTTGTCAGCACTTGGGAACAAAGCTGTATTTTAAAGCTCATTTTACGAGGGAAGCTTTGCTCGTCAAACAGGGAAAGATTACCATTCATCACGACGAAAGAGATCCACTAAAGGTATCTGTGAAGACAGGTAATAGGTTACCTGGGTGGGAAATACCTGTCAATTGTTATGTTATTCTTAATCACACTTAGAGATTATTGTTTCTGTTTCCACCCTTACGTAAACAAATCATAAAGGTACCTGGAAGCAAGTGGAAGGTTTACAAGTGAAAAGTGGAAAGTTTACTTGTCATACTTTTAGTATAAACATATACAGTTAATTTATGAAATCAGGATAGCCGAAGAGTCAAGTAAACAATTCACTATCATATCTATACTAGAGGCCAAGTTTCGGATCTAAGCCTTCTTACATATTTCAGACTATATCTTCATTAATACATTTCAATGAATCTCTCTACTAAATAGACACCAGCATTATCCTGGCTATGATCCAAATCACATTGACTTCAATGCATATTTTCCTGAGTGTTCAACTATTTTTTTTAGAAGAAACGAAATAAACTGACTAGCAAATGTTCAACGTTTTAGTCATGAAAGACTGGTACTGGACCTCATGAATATGCTTGAAGCTGTTATCATCATTCTTAGGAGGACACACTTATCTTCCGTGGTGTCCCCAACCGAAATTATTCTTTACACCCCTCGCGACCCATTTCTAGTTTAGAAGATTTTCGTATTGATTTAATTCATGAATATATATATAGAGTTTTCCTTCTTGAGGCAACCTTGTTTAATAAAGCTGCTTTTACCCTCATGCAAATTCTCCAGTCTTTCATCACTCATTCGCATGACAGTGCTCAAGTAATTTACGAATACAATGTGTTCCTCATTATCATTGGCTAACTCCTTTGTTTCAATCTCTCTCTTTGCTATTTACCAATGCTTTTATGTCAACATCACTTTCCTGCCAAAATCTAATTTCGAATATTTTGATGAAGTTCTGAATGGCAATCCCAGTGCGGAAACGGCTTTATGCAAATTCAGACGCCAGTTCTCAGACTTCTGGGTGAGGAGGCCTGTGACAGTGTTTCCTTCTTTTTTTTCTCTCTTTTCTTTTTTTCTTCTATTTTACTCAGAGTGTTGATCTCGGTTAGTTTTTTTGCGTGATTTTGTTCCCGTACTTTACGAATGGATGTGAAGGGAATAATCTTACAGATTAAAAGACATGTTGGTTACCTATTTAACTGCTACTGCTACAGATTGTTATTATTATTATTATTATTATTATTATTATATTATTATTATTATTATTATTATTGAACGAGTAACAGGAAAAAATGAACTTTATAACAATGTGGGGGTTGAAGGTGATGGGGAACAGGTGATAATGGGTGACCTTAACTTAAGTCTTGACTGGTTCGCTTATCAACATTTATAAGGTAATGATAGTAATAACTTTACTGATGGCAGTTAATATCAATTATTCTAAGTCGCCATCACGACTGGCACATAGCGTTATAGGGTTACTGAGGTCATCTTTGTATATCTGCTTAATGTCTGCAACTATCGTCTGTAACTATGGTTTTCACACGAGGTAACGTGCTACACACAGCCATGAACGAGCTGTATAACGCCAGTGGTCTTAACAGTCTTGTGTTTGTAGCCTTTGTGGAGGTTTATTTGGTAATTACGATTATCTACACTTGGGTAAGTGTTAGTCGAGGTCATTGTGTTTATCTATACGTTTGGAAGAACTTTTCTAACATAATGTTGCGCTCTATAATCTATGTATTATATACTTATCTATGGCAACATTTGTAGGTAATGGTTGGCGGCCAAAGTTGAGCATATACCTCAAAGGCTGCAAACACAACTGTCCAGACCACTGGCGTTATACAGCTCGTCCATGGCTGTGTGTGGCACGTTACCTCGTGTGAAAACCAGGATTCATAATGTAAACGATAGTTATTCAGACATTAACCAGATATACAAAGATGACCCCAGTAACCCTATAACGCTATGTGCCAGTCGTGATGGCGACTTAGAATAATTGATATCAACTGCTATCAGTAAAGTTATTACTACATTACCTTATAAATGTTGATAAGCGAACCCGTCAAGAGTTAAGTTAAGGTCACCCATCATCACCTGTCCCCCATCACCTTATACCCCCACATTGTTATAAATATCCTTCCATCCTCGCACCAACTCATGTTATGGATTTCAAAATCTTACAGTTATTATGAGATTGTTCTGATGGATGTTTTTTGGAAGGTAGAATAATACTCAGATGACAGTATTTCATACGCCATTATATTTTCGAAATGTTTACAATTATTCATTAAAAAACTAAAAACATGGCTATGTAAATGACTAATGAACAGGAGTTAT
>NC_061098.1:56510599-56523099 GCF_015104395.2 Macrobrachium nipponense | reverse complement strand
ACATCGTTAGTGAGCGTTTCCGGCACTCCAAGAAACAAACCGAACGCGTCTGCAGCATCGGATCTTTCAAGGGCTCGAATCATCGAAACAACGCGCACGGGGGAAACTGAAGCCAAACCAGGTCGTCCACTAAATAGAGAAGGAGGACCAAGGCCGTGTGTCGTTATCGGAACACCGTGACTTCCCACAAAAGCAAGCTAAGTACAATTTTTTATTCATTTGGAGTAACTTTGAGTGTTTCCTTTGCAGGTCGAATTTCGTTATTCCTGTGGCTGAAGTTACGAGACATTCTTAATCTTACTTTTTTACAGAAATTATCTATATCATTGAGATTTCGCTACTGCGAGTTTTTATCTTTGAGTGTCTGTTTCCAGAAGTTCTACTGAAATATCATAATCATATACTATGTTAATTTTATCATTTTGGGTGATTATTAATCCCTTACGTTACAAATCATATTAAACAGTGAATATGCGTTTACGCAGTGGACGTCTGTATTTATACAGATGCATGGATAGGGTCGTTAAGCACCGTAGTGATTAGAAAACACACAAAAACAAGTGGAACACCCGTACAAATCTATATAAATTAGAGGTAACACTATTTCGGGTCATGACAATAAATGCTCCTTTGTTTCAAAGTCCCGATCGCAGTTTTTAGCCTTGAGTTTTTTGAGTTATATAAAATATCGAACCTCAATGACTCAACTTAACTTTAAAAATATGGCTGGATTGCAAGGAATAACATGTCTGTAAAAAAACTTTCATCAGCTAAACGCGCTGACCAGGATCCCTCACTATTTCAAATTTTAGCAAAGAATGAAGTACAAACAGTTAATATTGTATGCAGTAGTGATAACTTGTCTTATTAGTAATCGCTCAGTTCCTAATAGTTCATCATTCATTGCTTTATACGTAACCAGCAACATAATGCTAAAACCACACAATACGTTGCCGATGGTAATAAAGAGAAGGATCCTAATTATTACAAAAAGAAATAGAAACAGTAGCCCGTTCAGAATCAAACAAGCAAACTCGGTGACTGTGTCACCTAGTCAAGCGGTCAAGGTTTAGTCAGATCTGCCGAAGTTTTCAAAGCGAAGCAAATTCCACACAATAAGCGACTCTAGCAGAGTGGGGAAAAGCGATGTTGGTTCATACCAATATCTTTTTGAATTAAAAAGGATTTTTCCTATGAAACACACGACCGTATAAGTAATCAGAGCAGGTTTTCGTTTTAATTTTAATACATTAAGTATAATAATACTGGTGGAATTAATCCAACTGTACGCGCCGTAAAAATTAGAATATCTTGTTTTATTTCTTTAATACACGTAATATCTTGTATTTACGGACTCACCGTCTGTTGTTCGAACTTCCCTAATGAGAAGTCCGGATAAGCGAGCGCTTACAGATACCTCTCATAGTTATAAAAAACATTGATCTGTATGTAGTGTAAATTGTAAGATCCATCTAGGGGTATACAAAATATTATCTTACATCCTGCAAAATAAGGCGTGTTTATCAAAGGAAAATCCTATAAACCTTCAAACATATTAAAATCCGTTTGAACAAAAATGAGACAGTTAATCAAATAATAACTTATATAAAGGAACTATACATTTGTCTCATAAATCGTAACATTGTTCAAATGACCCAACAACAATTCTCCCACAACCGCAGTCGTACTTTGCACGCAAAAAATCTCGAGAAGCATGCACCCTCGAATGTCTTAGTGCGTGTAAAAGACTTTGCTGGGAAATGAAATTTTTAATCCTTCCCGACACTCTGAAATATAACGATTTCCGCGAACAAAGCCCTAAAAGTATACATATCGTGGATACGGAAGTATAAAATATCGCAATTTTTTTATTGTTGCTAATTTTTAATCACGCCCAACCAGTCGTGGATGAATCTCTCTGATAATCTATCTAAAGTAATATCCGTAAAGTCATTCAAGCAGAGGTGATTCAGCAGAATTTTTTTTTATCTTTTACCTGAATACCAGGAAGTTTCTCCACTAGCGAGTGATCTCTGGAGAAAAACGGTATCATTGAAAACAAAACACGGTCTAAGGACAAACATAAGCTATTCACGTACCTTCGTATAGATTCTCAATGAAATTTTAAAATAGAGATAAATGACGAAGCTGAAAAAAAAAAAATGTTAGTAATAGGAGCCATTAGGAAATCAAATAAGCCCATATAATTTTTCCCTCAAACGTCATGCCATAAAAGATCGGACTTGGCGTATCTGCGCAGATTACTGTCGCTTAAACAAGGAAACGACTTCCGATAGTTTCCAGTGCGATGTACCGACGACATCTTATCTCTGTTAGGTTAGAATAAATTTTTTTTTTCACCAACTTGGACTTACTTAAAGGCTTTTACCTGATACCATTACCTAAGTGATTGTACCTCATATACCGTTTTCAGCACACCCAGGGGACATTATCAATTTTTATGTATGCCTCCGGCTTACGTTGCGCCCCAAATTACAATATAGTGTTTGGAGACTTTTAGGGGATAACCTACATGCCTATATGGATGATCTTGTAATCTTTTCTAATACCTTAGAAGTACATTCACATAAAGTAGAGCTAGTGCTACAGAGACAAGACCAATAATCTCAGAGTAAAATATCTAAATGTGAGTTTTTTAAAACCGAACAATGTTTATCTAGGTTTTAGTGTCTGGTCAAGGTCTTAAAAGTAGTCCATGGTAAGGTGTCGGCTATTCATAACTTTTCCGGTACTTACGTTAAGTAAAAGGGGGATACAGCACTTTTGCGCTGTAGTGGGTATTACAATCGTATGCAAATATGTAACTCTTCAATCATGACAGCTCCTTTAACAGATCTTACGAAGAAGAGCGTAGATTTATTATGGTCTGAAAAGCATCAACAGGCGTTCGATATCTTAAAAGCGGAAAAATGCAGCTTACCTAACTTAAAAATCCCTGATTTAAATAAGGAATTTTTTTTTTTATTGCAACAGACGCCTCAGACCAAGGGGTAAGAGGATACTACTCAGTAATATGATAAACAGTTCTTCCCTATAGCTTTTATTCACGTAAACTAAAGCCCTCTGAAAGTAAATATGCAGTAATAGGCAAGGAGGGCTAGGTATCTTAACACTAGTACATTTTAAGTTCATAATCTATGGCTATCCTGATAAAGTCCTTACTGAACATGAGTCCTTTACGAGTTTTTCAAAGGCTTTAATCACAGTCCAAAAGGAACTCGGTGACGAAAAAAAAATGATCATTCAGGTCTTTGGAGCCAAGATAAGATATCTACCTGGGAAAGCAAATATCATAGCTGACGCATTATCCCGCAATCCCGCACCATACCGCAAAGAACCATTAATTAGACTAAAAAATATAGAAACATCCGTACCTATTGTTAAAACCGTATCTAAACAAGAAAATTCCTTAACCCAAGAGATCGCGAGCATTGAATATCTGGGTCGGAGCGCAGAACTGTTACAAACTGAACAAAGCAAGAGTCAACAGACATAACCCAAACAATAAACACTTCGAAACGGAAACAGGGTCAGTGGCTAAGCAAAAAACAATAAACACTTTTGAGCAGAAACCCTAAAGCAAAAGTACATTTAAAGTATGTGTATCAGAATAATGTAATCAAATGTAATAAATTATAATGTAGGTCTGTGACGAGGAAAACCCGAAGAACACAGCAGATGACTAACGACCAGGTATTAGTAATAATCTCTTTCATACCAATCGTCATAAACTGGTTGCATTCCGTCATCCAGGGTTCCATAGTATGTCACAGAAAGCCAAATCACTATTTTACTGGCCTACAATGCTTACAGATATAAAAAGCACATAACTGATTGTAACACGTGTCATGAAGACAAGGGACACACTAAGACACCTGTCAGTTTAAGGGCCTATCCTGTGCCAAATCAATCCTTGAAAGAATATACGTAGAATTATTAACGGAATTACGAGTCTGACAGAGGGAATAAACACTTCTTAGTGTTAATAGTTCCTTGACACGTTTATATAGAATTAATAGCACTAAAAACAAACACCGCAATTGAGTGCGTTACGAATATTTATGAGTGCTAAATCAGTAAATATGGAATTCAACACATAATAATCTGTGACTCGGGTGGTGTAAATCAATAATAATCTCCTTAACACGTTGTGTGAATTCCTTTCCGTTAAGAAAACCAATAATATATTTTATCACCCAGAGTCATCGGTTTGGTAGAATAACGGATAATTAAATAGGAAGTGTCAATGTATTACGAGTTACAAACTCGTGATGTTGGATCCGAACTGGATTATAGCGGTTCTCGCGGTTTTAAATACCTTTATCATTGATATCTTGTATCTATAGAATTGATGCCGCAAGTAGCCTTATACGGTACGCCGCTAGAACACTTTTCACATATTCAAGCCAACCATTAATTTATCAAAGATATATAAAAAAAATATATAAAAAATAAATAAATATAAAAAAATAAAAGAAAAATAAATATGGATACAAGTGGAGTCAACTATAATACACTCCGTAAGAAGTCGGAAGGGTACAAATTATAATAAAAAAGGAATCACGATAATATCAATAAGCAAAACGTAACCATTAAATATCCAAATATATATGCGTAAAGATTTGAACTCTAACTTAACGCTTTAGTAATGACAATAAGCTAAAAGTTCAAACACATATCCAAAATCTACTGACATATTGTCTGTCCCGGTGATTTATATTAGTAGTCAATGAAAAAAAAAAAAAAAAAAAAAATTAAATAAATAAATAAATAAATAAACTAATAATAAATAAAAAAAATAAAATAAAATACAAGAGATTTTAAAGTCAGGAAGTCTAGAAGTGAAAATGTTATCTATGGAATAATCCTATATGAATCTTATACAGGGCTAATAATATATATAGAATTTGTATGGAAACCTTTTTCATATAGTTTGAATAAGGAATATTTATTTAACATAATGCCAACATGAAACTAACTATATTGTTCAATTTTTTGTACTGTTTTTTTTTCAGACATTCTTCTCATGCGGGTGGAGAATTAAAACACTAAAAATATCATTTGAAAATACTAAAGTCGTATCTTTTACAGCAAGTAAAAGTAAACTCTTAGCTGGCTGAGAGCAATCTCCTGCCAAGTGACGACGTCATCATTGCCGTATCAGCATTTGTTCCTTTTAACCTCAATATCTGCTTACACAGGCTTCATCCTGTGTGTCGTCTCTGCTTGCAAAAACAGATTGACTGGAGAAAGGAATGCTTAGCCCGAACTTCTCATGGGCAAGGCAGACATGTCTATCCGTATGCGCAATGCAACTTTAGCTAAGGACTTGCAATCATTTTAAAATTAATGAACAAAATAAGCAAATAGAATTTCTATAACAACAAAATGAATTAATTTTTTTTTCTGAACCTCATAGACATTTAGAAGTATCAAGATATATATGTGAGATATTACTTGCAACATTAGCCTATTACAATTCAAGTAAAACATTCATGGGAAAATGTCACATTTTCTTGAAAAACCCAAAGTTTATATAGAAATTAGTTACATAGTGGGTTTTTCGTTGCATCTCCTACCTATTAATAAAGTTTTTAAAAAAAATTAACCTCAGAGGATGCGCACGAGAAAATTGAATATGAAACTTTTGTTAGGGCACATAGAATCATGATTAATCTTCTCTTTGACTCTTATGTTGCCTGGCAATCTTACAATTAGCTCCGTTTTCCACTTCTTTGTCTAGTAACTTACTACCAGTAATATCGAATTTCTTTGAGATTCGTAATGATATATATTTATTTTTTATAATTCTGGATATTTTTACAGTCAATCATAGACCTGGATAGGTTCACTCATTGTTTAATGCCATGGATAAAAAAGTTTGTACAGCGGACTCTTTTGAATTCCAAAATATCAGCGAATTCATGTGGTTACGTCTGGTCTAAATGGTCTCTCCCCTCCCCTGTATTTGGATGTCGTCTGAATTTACTTTGCCCTTGTGACAAGTATAATTTCACTTGCAGGCTGATTAATGGAACCTGGTTACAGTATCCTGCAGTACGAGAGTTTCACATCGCAACTTCAAAAAATCGTTCGTCGCAGCGGACGACTACAGTCAAGTAACAACCGCCTACAATGTGAAGGAATTTCATGGACTTCTTCGACCGACACCGTATCTCGTCGTTAATCTCGTTTTCATGCGGAACGCTCCGGCGGCTGTCGGAATCGACTACATAAAGGGACATACTTCCGACAATTAACACCCGAAGGATATTCAACTCTACTTTGCTGGCGAAGGACTCGTGCTGGGGATGTTTTTTTTTTATTCATCGCGAACGTAATCGTGTAGCTTAGGATGCAGAGAATAAGTATGAGCGCAAAAATGGAACGTTGGACCCGCCCAGGCAAATTTTCCCCTTGTTTTAACCATGCGTGTACACTAGGAATCTATATATAAATGATCATAAATAACGGAATCGAATATATCTTTGCGTGTACGCAATAGGAATCTATTTAAAGTGCACATCTATTAATCATAATTATATGAATCCATATACATATGTATAAACAAATCAGGTAGCCTATAATCAATCTGTTACCTTATATCTTACCATTATCTGCAGTTATTATATGAGTTAGTATATTGATTAATGAATCAGAAATCAACGAATCAATCAGCATAAACATTAATAATTTTATCAATTCATATATGATATTTTTTATCAGTTAAATATGATTTTTATCATGTTAATCTTCATTCTATGCAATTATCAGAGTACATTAGTATTTTCTGTAGCATAAGTATCTTAAAGAGATGAAGTGAAAAACTGTATCATATATCATGTGATCACTATTATTTACCAATATCATTGTTTTATATTTTATTACTTGAATCAATTCATGTACACAATGAATTTATTTACTTATATATATATATTCACATAGTGTCTGTATCACATTCTATAAGTCAAATGCAAGTCAAGTTTGAGTAATATTCAGTGGTTGGTATTGCACTTCCATCTTCAATGGAGTGTCTGGGGTTTTGTAGATCAC
Organism: Macrobrachium nipponense; assembly: GCF_015104395.2. Classification (NCBI taxonomy): domain Eukaryota; kingdom Metazoa; phylum Arthropoda; class Malacostraca; order Decapoda; family Palaemonidae; genus Macrobrachium; species Macrobrachium nipponense. The sequence continues at coordinate 56,516,025 of NC_061098.1, read as the reverse complement.
TTACGAAGTCGGTATTATCATGGTTCGGTGAGGTTCTTGTAGAAAACACAAGGTATAAAAATAGTATAATCTTCTGAAGTTTTACATGATGAAGATCAGGGATGATCGTACAAGTCTTCTATGACGATAGCTTGATCGCTTCTGCCAATGATGATGGCTAATCCTATTCCTCTACATGATAAAGCTTAGGTAAAGAGGTACAGGTCTTCTAATAACGATAGCTAACTCTGTTCTGCCTGTCTACCATCTCTGTTACAAGTTATGAAGGAACAGACAGTAGTTCGAACATATGAACATACATACAATGACATGGTTTCATACGAACACACAATCGAATGAGACACGCTACAGACACGTAGGCCGTTTTGAATAATAGGTCGGGTAGTTGTCTCAAGCATGGAGCTTGGACTAATGTTTATAAACAATTGAATGACTACAGGTGACGGCATGTTATCTTAGCTTACATACTTATTGTATACGTCATCTTTAGCGTCTCTAGTCTGATCACATTCCTGCAAGCAATCTGGTTGACCTCTTTAGTTTTAGACTTTTATATATATGGACTAACATTCCATATTTTTATTATGTAAACACTTACATCATTGGGATTTGTATTGAAATATTAGGGCTTGTGCCTTGTATGATAAGGCGCCCTATGAGGTAATGTTAGACTAGCGATAATCTATACGCTAAGTCGGTTGGTATTGCACTTCCATCTTCAATGGAGTGTCTGGGGTTTTGTAGATCACTTACGAAGTCGGTATTATCATGGTTCGGTGAGGTTCTTGTAGAAAACACAAGGTATAAAAATAGTATAATCTTCTGAAGTTTTACATGATGAAGATCAGGGATGATCGTACAAGTCTTCTATGACGATAGCTTGATCGCTTCTGCCAATGATGATGGCTAATCCTATTCCTCTACATGATAAAGCTTAGGTAAAGAGGTACAGGTCTTCTAATCACGATAGCTAACTCTGTTCTGCCTGTCTACCATCTCTGTTACAAGTTATGAAGGAACAGACAGTAGTTCGAACATATGAACATACATACAATGACATGGTTTCATACGAACACACAATCGAATGAGACACGCTACAGATCACGTAGGCCGTTTGAATTGGCTATAGGTGGTTGTCTGGAACTGTGTAATGGACGAAAAAGTTGTTCGAAGCTAGTTATAAAAGTGAAGTAGTATAATAACCTCGGTCAGTATCCTATGTATATAAAGTATCATGTATCCTATATATAATTGATCATAAATAGCAGAATCGAAATATATTTTTTGCGTGACGCACTAGGAATCTATATATAAATGATCATAAATACGGAATCGAAATATATCTTTGCGTGTACGCAATAGGAATCTATCTTTAAAGTGCACATATATTAATCATAATTATATGATCCATATACATGTATAAAACAAATCATGTAGCCTATAATCATCTGTTACCTTATATCTTACCATTATCTGCAGTATATATGAGTTAGTATATTGATTAATGAATCAGAAATCAACGAATCAATCAGCATAAACTTAATAATTTTATCAATTCATATATGATATTTTTTATCAGTTAAAATATGATTTTTATCATGTTAATCTTCATTCTATGCAATTATCAGAGTACATTAGTATTTTCTGTAGCAATAAGTATCTTAAAGAGATGAAGTGAAAAACTGTATCATTATATATCATGTGATCACTATTATTTACCAATATCATTGTTTTATATTTTATTACTTGAATCAATTCATGTACAAAGACAATTTTTATTTACTTATATATATATATTCACATAGTGTCTGATACATTCCTATAAGTCAAATGCAAGTCAAGTTTGAGTAATATTCAGTGGTTGGTTTGGTAGCTGACCGAGCTGATGTAAGTGTTTACATAATAAAAAATATGGAATGTTAGTCCATATATATAAAGTCTAAAACTAAAGAGGTCAACCAGATTGCTTGCAGGAATGTGATCAGACTAGAGACTAAAGATGACGTATACAATAAGTATGTAAGCTAAGATAACATTCCGTCACCTGTAGTCATTCAATTGTTTATAAACATTAGTCCAAGCTCCCTGCTTGAGACAACTACCCCGACCTATTATTCAAACGGCCTACGTGATCTGTAGCGTGTCTCATTCGATTGTGTGTTCGTATGAAACCATGTCATTGTATGTATGTTCATATGTTTCGAACTACTGTCTGTTCCTTCAGAACTTGTAACAGAGATGGTAGACAGGCAGAACAGAGTTAGCTATCGTTATTAGAAGACCTGTACCTCTTTACCTAAGCTTTATCATGTAGAGGAATAGGATTAGCCATCATCATTGGCAGAAGCGATCAAGCTATCGTCATAGAAGACTTGTACGATCATCCCTGATTCTTCATCATGTAAAACTTCAGAAGATTATACTATTTTTATACCTTGTGTTTTCTACAAGAACCTCACCGAACCATGATAATACCGACTTCGTAAGTTGATCTACAAAACCCCAGACACTCCATTGAAGATGGAAGTGCAATACCAACCGACTTAGCGTATAGATTATCGCTAGTCTAACATTACCTCATAGGGCGCCTTATCATACAAGGCACAAGCCCTAATATATATATATATATATATATATATGCCCACATAGATGTATAGATAGATAGATAAAAGGCCCATAAAACACTGTTTATACGTTGGAACCATATATGTCAGACACTTTTGGCTATGTCCCCTGTTCGCTGTGTTACCACTGGACAGGGACGCATATTTCTCAAGTCTGGAAGAGAATAGGGATGGGGAAAATTAAGACCAATGAAAGCGCTTGGAGCTGATCCATGACGTCACAAGCCACGCCTTTTAGTTACACTCAGACTCATAGCCATTACTACTAGTCACAATGCCGAAGAAAAACATTCCCAATTCACAATTTACGGCTTGTATGACATGTACATTTTGGTCAGATATATCTAATCATAATGCAACACTATTTCAACAAAAATATATTCTTCAAATGAGATACACCGTGAAATATATTAAGAGTTATTGGCCTCTCCCTCTTGGTAATAGTGCTTAGTGCCTCTTAATTCCTGCTCGCAAAGTCGATATTTACTGAATAAATAATATTTTCATCGCGAGTTGTAAAAGTATATACTTGAAAATACGTGTTTAATGCCATTTATAAAAATTTGAGATAACTCATGGGATGAATAAAACGATATACAAAATGGTAAAATTGATTGTATGGTAAAAATGATAGTATATGACCTGTAATTAGCACTACAGACTACACTCAGGAGGCCAAAAACTTCGCGGCACTTCGGCTTCCATCAAGATGAATTTAATCTTGGACTTTGAAAGTGACGACTTTAAAAGCATGGAACATGAAACGTTTTTCAGGCGTTACTGCCTGTTAATTCAGGCTATAAAAGGGTATTATGTACAATACTAAAATAATAACTGCTTTATACTTCATTGAAATGTGGAGGATAAGTTTTGAAGACAAATTTATGCACCCCGTCAGTACACCTTATTCGATGCAAAGTATGCATTACTTCGGCGCATAGCTGCAACTACTTTCATTCATTTTACTGTTACCTCCGTTCATATTATATCTCCTCCATCTTATTGTCCACCCTCACCTAACAATTGTTACATAGTGCCTCGAGGTTTTCCTCCTGGAACATCTTTCAGAAATTTTACTGTCAATTTCCGCTTCAGCGCTGAATGGCCTTAGTTGCCCCAGTGCTTGGCATCATGCCCAAAAATCTATATGCAAAAAAAAAAAACAAATGTATGCATTTAATTCAAGGCATACATTCGGCCATTGAGTGTGAGCTTGTATGAAAATAGTAGTATACTTATATACTACCATTATCCCTGATTTAATTAATACATGTTGAATATTTGTATAAAATTTTCTTTTGAAAGAGTTTGGAAAAAGTGTCATCCATATTTATTTTAAAGCATATCGCAGTTCCAATACATTTATTCATCAATTCTGTTCTAGTTCTGCTCAGTAAAAAATCTATTGTAACTCCGTATAATTGCTAAAAGTATTACGTACTAATGAAATACTCATTTGAATTCTTTGCACACAATGAATGACAAGAACGAAGGGGTTGCTAAAAATATCAAATAAATTAGATAATCCGTGTTTTCTTTGTACCCAATGAATTTTAAGCAAAAGTTTTGTAAGGGATTGCTAAAAATATTCAATACTGATTTATATTATCACTTTTTATTTGTTTGTACACAATGTATGAAAATTAAAAATCAAAAGCAAAAAATATTCAGTAAAAAACTTTGTATATTTGTGCACAATGAATGACAAGGACCAATCAGGTAAGGACATATGGAAGGCTTTATCAAAACGGAATCCACCTCAAAAAGGCAATTTTATACTACAGCTTATCAAGTACACCTTGAAAAAAAACAACCATATTCAGATTAGCCACTTACAGGATGAGTTTGTCAAGTAACTATATTTGGTTACAGTAGGCTAACTTACATCACCAAAACAACACTACCGTAGGTTTCCTTAAGGGCACATTAGCTCTTGAAATAATATAATGAATTAAGCTGATACTGTGTCCCTGTAAATAGTAAAGACTATATCAGTCTGATTCCTGTTCATGACCTAATAATGATCAGTATATTGCTTTTATACAATTCCCAGTAATGTGCATTACTACGAAATAGCATATGTCCATAGAAATCCATAGTGTAAGCCCACACTCTCTATCTTCCCCTACAAACAGGTCAGATACCATCATTTTTACCATCTTGTATATTATTTGATTCATCCCATGAGTTATTACAACTCTTTATAAATGGCTTTAAACATGCATTTTCATGTATATAATTTAGAAATTCGCGATGTGAAAATATTATTTATCAAGAGGGAGAAGCCAATAACGCTTAATATATTTCACGGTGTATCTCATTTGAAGAATATATTTTTGTTGAATTAGTGTTGCATTATGTTTAGATATATCTGACTAAAATGTATATGCCATCCAAGCCGTAAAATGTGAAATTGAGAAGAAAATATTTCTTCGGCATCGTGACTGGCGGCAATAATGGACATGGGACTGAGAAGGGAGCTAAAAGGTGTGGCTTGTGACGTCATGGATCAGCTCCACGCGCTTTGATTGGCCCTTATTTTCCCCATCCCTAAACTCTTCCAGACTTGGGAAATATGCGACAGGGATACAGAAGGAAGTGTCTGAACTATATGGTTTCAATGCATAAATGTTGTTTTATGGGCTTTTCCTCTTCATAGTTCACTGTTGTATTGCAGTAAAGACTTTCACACACACACACACACACACACACACACACACACACACACACACATATATATATATATATATATATATATATATATATAATATATATATATATATATATATATATATATATATA
>NC_061098.1:56503099-56505599 GCF_015104395.2 Macrobrachium nipponense | reverse complement strand
ATATATATGTATATTATATATATATATATATATACTATATATATTATATATATATATATATATATATATATATATACATATATGCATATATATATACTATATATATACACATATATATATGATATATTATATTATCTATATATATATATATTTACATTACATATACATATATATATATACTATATATATATATGTATGTATATTATATATACAATATATAATGTTGTATATATATATATATATATATATATATATATATATATATATATAATATAATATATATATGTTTGTATGAATGAGTAAGATAATACTTAAACCACTATTCATTAGATGAAATCTCCAAAAACAAACTTCCAGTCTCTCTGTCCTTGCTTTATTGGAAAATGCGAAACCAAGGCGCGAACAAGTTATCCGATTTAAGATTGAAAAGCCAATCGCAGATAAAAGTCGATAATAAACAAAAGACTTTTGCTCCAATATTTTTCTTGACGAAGAACTTTTTAGGGGCGGCGAAAAATGTGAGGAAAGTGTTCGAAGAACTTTGATCTTATTCTGGCAAAGTGAAGATGGGAAGAGGAGAGAGAGAGAGAGAGAGAGAGAGAGAGAGAGAGAGAGAGAGAGAGAGAGTGACCTTACAGCTTGTTCGGGTTGCCCTAGGTCCCTCAGTGTAAGGCACCTCTGATGTCTACCAGAGAGAGAGAGAGAGAGAGTTGATAACAGAAGCATGTCGCAAATTGAACAAATAAAAAAAATGTTTTTGAAAAAACCTTATCTTGTCCTTCTGGTGTAATTTCGACTTTGTATATTTCCTATTATAACTTCAATTCTTTCTGAGGACTGGTAATTATCCCCATTGCCACATGAATGTAATTATAAATTTGTTTATATATTTCATAAATTCTCAAATGACTTGTGAATACTTTTCACAATTCTTCAATAAATAGAAAAGTTTCACAGGGTATCATTTACCCCTCATTTATTTCCCTTACCGTTGTTCCTCCCTTTATCTTCCCCTATGTCACGGCCTACCTTTATTTTCCACCTTTGATGCGGCCAACCCTTTACCTATGGAGATCACAGTTAATTAGGTTTACCCTGGGACAAAGGTGGGAAGTTTTGGCAGAGTTTTTCATTCGCGACTTAACAAATATTTTGCAGTTTCTTATTCACTGAACTAAATTTTTTTTGTGGTTTCTTATTCTCTAAAAAGCTATTGAGACTTCTTCTATTTTGGAAGTTTATTTGTTAACTGTAATGAATAAATCGGAATATTTTCAAGACGAAAAGAAGCAAGGAGTGGCATTTAATGAAGCACTCATGCACAGTAAATGTAGGCAAACTTTTGGAAGGCGTTTATTTTCGCGAATCCCCCCTTTTTTTATGGTCGCGTTTCAATTCAATTAAATAATCCATTTACTTAGGCCATTTAGAATTTTAATAAAATATCACAGACGACTAAATGTAAACTCCAATTGTTTTCCCTGGCCTAACGAAAACTATTCCATTTAATCGAAAACAATAAGAAAAACATTTTTGATTTTCGCCAGTACCTAAAGCGAGTATTTTCCGCCGATTTTTCACTGGCCTGTGATTGGTTCTCAAATATAACCTCTAATTTTACTGCTTTCCAATAATTGGCCTGCATGAAGAACAGCCTCCCTCTCGATAACTACATTGGATGTCCATCACTCTGAGAGAAGATTCTATCCAGCTGTGCGAAGGAAGCTTTTTCGAATATCTTTCAAGAGATTTCCATATTTCACAGCCGTCATATCAGGGTTTTTAAGTTGGAGCCCAATCTTTAAATTAAAGGTATTTTGCTTTTTATTCCGTTCATGACAGAAATCTTTAAGATAGAATCCTGACAAGTCATTTGAAAGCTGATAAAGTTCTTTGGTTTCTGTACGATTTTCATATATGTGATTCTACGTACAAAAACATGAAGTCACACAGACGTACGCACGCACACATATATAAACACACACACATATATATGTATATATGTATATAATAGCCATTTGGTTGTAGTATATTTGCTGCATCTGTTTATACGCATTTGCTGGGGATTTCTCTATAGTATAATTTCTAAGTGGCCAAAGTTTGTCCTGACCAAAAAATATATAAGTTTACTGCTAACCAGAAAATTTCGAAAGAAACACGACCCTTTCTTGACATTTAACTTTAAAAAATCAATCTCATTCAAATTTGGTTTTGATAACTTCCTATTTCTTGATCTAAAACCTGAAGTCTTAAAAGAGCTAAATAAAAAAGTAAGGAAAAACAAATAAAGGTTTCTATTAGCCATTAAAAAGTTTATTTATCCCTGAGTCAGAGAGGAGAGAAAGAGAGTAAGGAATAAAAATTCTCCGTCCCTGAACATTGTCCTCCCTATTACGGAGTTATCAGAAAGTTAAGCCCAGTCTCTTGTATTCATTATTTCTTCTTTGAAACCCAAATCTCCTCTGGGAGCAGCGAAATCCTGAGGCTCTGATCTCGAAAA